>NW_014577445.1:25561-50006 GCF_000485595.1 Priapulus caudatus
TTTAGGACACGCCCACTATCGCAGATGGAGGGTGGGGTGAGGGGGTGGGGAAAAAGGTGGGGGAGGGGGAAGGGGGAGGGTGGGGGAGAGGAGCTCTAATAGAAAAGCAGTTCACTCCATTGTTAACAGTCAACAAATCTATGTTAACCCTCCTCTGAGGGTCAAAAGGTTATCAGACACTTACTCTTTGCACGTCAGTGGGAAAGCGATTTCATTTCAATAAGCCATAAAAATGATAGGTCACCACTGAAACAAAAAAGTTTTCCATCACTCCGTCAGACCATGTCCACAGAAAATGTCTAAAATCAGCCTGTGCCCCATTGACCTTTGACCTTCGCTTGTTTGAGATGCCATTTGTGATTTTTGAAAGTCTTGACTCGAAAAAATTTGCTGCTGGTATGATGTGGTCAAATCAATTTTTCTATGCTATAACTGCATAAAATATTGGTGTTTTGAATGTTGGTGTAATCAGTGATATTTTCGCTGTCAGGTGAGACTATATTCAGCTATATTTATTTTTTCTGAGCAAAATTTTCGCAATGATTGTTTTAATCTTCGTGAACTTTTTCAGGATGGGTGAGGTGGAAGACTCGAGGTTGATCTTCCTGCGGGAGTACGTCGAGAGAACCCTCAAGTTAAAGGCGGACAAATGGCAGAAGCTGGTCAGCGTAGAGGAAACCAAGCAGCTACTCACAGACTTCTTCGAGAAATGCGACTACAGACAGCTCGTGATAAGCGCAAACTCGACCGGCGCGCTCGCCGCGACGTACGCATTTCCCAGCGGCCAGAAGACGAAGGCCGTTTACTTCATAAAGAAGAGTCAGAAGGAACCGATATCCAAAGACAAGGTGAAGAGTTCGCTGTTCGTCGGCGACCTCTCGCACCTCCCGCTCGAACAATTCTCGTCGCTCGTCGAGGAAATCCTCGTCCCGCTGCTTCGTAACGACTTCAACCAGAAGTGCTGGCCTCAGGTCGTCTCGCAGGACGTGCTCAGACACATACACAGCCTCAAGAACCGCGTGTTTGTCGTGTCGGGGCAGGTGCGCGGCAAGACGCTGCTGCCGCTGCCCGTCGGCACCGACCGCGTAGACAAGGCCGTGCACGTCGCCAAGACGAGCGGCGAGATCTACGACCGCGGGCTCATACACGCCATCGAGACGGTCGTCATCGACTGGACGCACCAGATACGAGACGTGCTCAAGCGCGACTCGTCTCAGCCGCTGCTCGAGGGTCTCGACCCAGGTCCGCACGTCGAGGTCGAGTTCTGGAAGGCCAAGTGTAAGAACCTGCAGTGCATCTACGAGCAGCTGCGCACGCCCAAGGTGCGCAAGATGGCCGAGCTGCTCAACACGATGCAGAGCAGTTACTTCCCGTCGTTCCGGAGCATGTTCCGCGACGTCGTCGGCGCGCTAGCCGAGGCGCAGGACGTCAGTCTCTACCTGACGCCGCTCGCGAGACACTTTGACGACCTCGAGCAGGCGGACTTTGCCGACGTCGTGCCGCTGCTGCGTCCGATGATGCACGTCATCTGTCTCGTGTGGAGTCGCTCGCGCTACTACTGCACGCCGGGACGCGTCGTCGTGCTGCTGCAGGAGATATGCAACCTGCTCATCGCGCAGGCGCGCGCGTACCTCGATCCCGCTGAGATCTTCAAGGGCGAGATCGACGAGAGCTTGCAGAAGGTGACGACGTGCCTCACGATATTCGCCGCGTTCCGCGCGACGTACGACGAACACAAGGCCGCCATCGCGACCTACTTCGGCGACGATCGGCCGGCGAAGACGTGGGAGTTTGCTCCCGCGCTCGTCTTCACGCGCATGGACAAGTTCACCGAGCGACTGCAGACGATCCGCATCCTCTTCGAGACGGCGCAGGAGTTCATGAAGCTAGAGAAGGTGGAGATGGGCGGCATCAAGGGTCGCAGTCTCGGCGCGCAGGTCGTCTGCATCTTCGAGGAGTTTCAGGGCCACTACGCCGGCTTCGCGCTGCGCACGTACGACGCTCTCGACCCGCTCTGCCGGGAGTTCATCGACGACTACTCCGTCTTCATGAACCACATCTACGACCTCGACCGCCGCCTCGGATCCATCATCTGCCAGGGATACGACGACTGCACCGGCACCGAGGGCGTCTTCAAGATGCTCACTTGTTTCGGCACGCTGCTCGACCGGCCAATCATCAAGGAGGAGTTCGAGGCGAAGTACCAGCTGCTGATGCGGACGATCGACGAAGACCTCGACACGGCGAAGCTCATCTACGACGAACACATGAGTCTCGCCAAGAAAGGTCGGGCGCCCATCAACAAGAACATGCCGCCGGTCGCCGGCGCCCTCAAGTGGGCGTCGGAGCTGCGCGAGCGAATCACGGCGCCCGTCGCTAGCTTCCGCGCTCTCGAGCACGCGGTGGCGGCGAGCCAGGCCGGACGACTCGTCTACCACAAGTGCGACGAGATGCTGGCCCTGCTCGCCGCGTACGAGACGCGGGTGTACAGCGAGTGGGCGGGAGCCGTCGGCGACAAGGCGGAGTTCAACCTGCAGCAGCCGCTCGTGACGCGCAACGCCGACACCCGCCTCGTCGCCGTGAACTTTGACCCTCAGCTGGTCGCCGTGCTGCGCGAGGTCAAGTACCTCGAGGCGATGAAGCGGACGGACATCCCCGAGGGAGCGGCGACGCTCTACAAGCGAAACGGCGAGCTCTACCAGTACGTCGCCAACCTGAACCTGACCGTCGGCTGGTACAACAAGATCCGCGAGACGACGCTGCCGGTAGAGTTCCAGCTGGTGCTGAGCGAGCTAGAAGCCATCGACCAGCTGCTGCAGCAGGCGGAGGGCGAGCTGAACTGGAACAGTGCCAACCTGTGGGACTACATCCAGGACGTGCAGGCGCAGGTGCGCGGCCTCGAGTCGCGGCTGCAGCAGGCCAAGGACAACGTGGTGTGCGTGCACGCCGTCATGGCGACGTGGTGCCGGCAGCCGCTGTTCGAGAAGAAGGAGAAGAAGCGCGATTCGCTGCTGAGCCTCGAGGACCGGCAGGAGCGGGCGCGGCGGCGTAACGCTGACGTCGCGGCGGCCGGGGAGCGCATCAACGCGCTGCTAGCGGAGAACGCCGCGCTGTACCGCGCCGACACCGCGTCGCAGGACTGGCAGCGATACGTGGAACACGTCGACGAGGTCATCACCGACGGATTCTTCGGTGCGATTCACTGCAGCATGAGTTACCTGCTGGACAACACCGACCACGAGCAGCCGCTGACGCCGCTGTTTGAGGCGCAGCTGGAGCTGCAGGCTCCCGAACTCGTCTTCTCTCCGTCGCTGGTGTACGGGCGCGAACACAGCCTCTACGCGATCATCGACGACCTGCTGCGCGACGTGTTCGCGATGGCTTCCTACATCGCGCGCGTCGCTCGCCACCTCGGCCACGACAACTACCAGATGGAGCTGGAGGACATGGAGGAGTTATCAGACATGAGACAGGAGGTGATCGATCGCGTGCAGGCAGCCGTAGGCAAGGCCATCGACTTCCGAAACTCGTTCGACAACTACTCGTACCTGTGGGTGGAGGATCGCGCAGAGTTCATGCGCCAGTTCCTCCTCTATGGACACGTCATCACGCCCGAGGAGCTGGAGAACGCCGGCGAGGAGGGCGTACCGGAGAACCCTCCACAGCTGTCGCACTTCAAGGAGCAGATCGACTCGTACGAGGCCATCTACACGGAGGTGGAAGGCATCGACAACACGGCGGTGTTCGACGGCTGGTTCCGCGTCGACATCCGTCCGTTCAAGCAGGCCCTGCTGAACGTCATCAAGCGCTGGAGCCTCATGTTCAAGCAGCACCTTGTCGACCACGTCACGCAGAGTCTCACGGGCCTGCAGGAGTTCATCCGCGTTGCTAACGCCGGGCTGACGCTACACGTCGAGGAGGGCGACTACGCGGGCATGGTCGACGTCATGGGTCACCTGATGCGCGTGCGCGACCGCAGCGCCACCACCGACGAGATGTTCGAACCGCTCAAACACACCATCGAACTGCTCAGTTCCTACAACCAGGAACTGTCCGACGACGTTCACTCGCAGCTGCACGAACTCCCCGAACAGTGGAACAACACGAAGAAGATCGCCGTCACCATCAAGCAGCATATGGCGCCGCTGCAGGCTAACGAGGTCGCCATCTTGCGACGCAAGAGCGCAAACTTCGACGTGCGGCAGCACGAGTTCCGCGAGAAATACCGCGTGAACGCGATCTTCCGCTACGACTGCGGCGACACGTACCCGCGGCTCGACCGCGCGCACGCTGAGATCACGGCGATGGAGGGAGAGATGGCCGCGCTCGCAGAGTCGGCGAGTCTCTTCGAGGTCAACCTGCCTGAGTTCAAGCAGCTGAAGCAGTGCCGGCGGGAGCTGCTGCTGCTCAAGCTGCTCTGGGACTACGCCATGATCGTACGCAGCAGCATCGACGACTGGAAGACGACGCTGTGGGCTGACATCGACGTCGAACAGATGGAGATGGACTGCAAGAAGTTTGCGAAGGACATCCGCGGGCTGGACAAGGAGTGCCGCGCGTGGGACGCGTACGGCGGGCTCGAGGACACCGTCAAGAACATGCTGACGTCGCTGCGCGCGGTCGGCGAGCTGCAGAACCCGGCGATCCGCGAGCGGCACTGGCAGGAGCTGATGCACGCGGCGAAGGTGAAGTTTGTGATGAGCGACACGACGAATCTGTCCGACCTTCTCGCGCTAAACCTGCACAACTTTGAGGACGAGGTTCTCGGCATCGTCGACAAGTCCGTCAAGGAGATGGCGATGGAGAAGACGCTCAAGGAGCTGGACGTGACGTGGGCGAGCATGGAGTTTGAGCACGAGCTACACGCGCGCACCAAGTGTAAGCTGCTGCGCTCCAGCGAGGAGCTCATCGAGACACTCGAAGACAACCAGGTGCAGCTACAGAACCTCATGACGAGTAAGTACATCGGACACTTCCTCGAGGAAGTCTCCGGCTGGCAGAAGAAGCTGTCCATGGCCGACCAGGTGATCAGCATCTGGTTCGAGGTTCAGCGTACCTGGTCTCACCTGGAGAGCATCTTCATCGGATCCGAGGACATCCGCTGCCAGCTTCCAGAGGATTCGAAACGCTTCGACAGCGTCGACGCCGAGTTCAAGGAACTTCTGTGCGCGATGGAGAACACGACGAACGTCGTCGCCGGAACGAACCGCGACGGACTGTTCGAGAAGCTCGAGGTTCTTCAGAGCCAGCTGACGCTGTGTGAGAAGGCCCTCGCCGAGTACCTCGAGACAAAGCGCCTCGCGTTCCCGCGATTCTACTTTGTGTCGTCTGCGGACCTGCTCGACATTCTCTCTAACGGCAACCAGCCTGAGCTGGTAGCTAAGCACCTGAGCAAGCTGTTTGACAGCATGGCGAGGCTGAAGTTCCTCGAGGACGAGGACGGCAACTTGACGAAGACCGCGCTCGGGATGTACAGCAAGGAGGACGAGTACGTGGATTTTGATCGGCCGTGTGAGTGCACGGGTCAGGTCGAGGCGTGGCTGAACCGTCTCATGCGAGCCATGTGCTCGACCGTGCGTCACTACATGGCAGACGGCGTCGTCACGTACGAGGAGAAACCTCGCGAGCAATGGCTGTTCGACTACATGGCACAGGTGGCGCTGTGCGGCACACAGATCTGGTGGACGACGGAGGTGGGCATCGCGTTCGGTCGGCTGGAGGAAGGCTACGAGAACGCACTGAAGGATTACTACAAGAAACAGGTGAACACCCACACACATATATATATATATATATATATATATAATATTATATAATATATATATATATTATATACATCAATAGTAACATGGAATAAACTACATGTACACAGGAATGGCATTATTAATACTTATGCTGATGATGATGACGATGATGCTGCTGCTGTTGCTGATACTGATGCTGATATTAATAATCTATGATTACTAAAAAATAATATATATACTAATACTACTAATGCTAATGCTAATGCCAATAATAATACTATTTATACTGATACTAATACTAAGAATGCATACATTTTCACTATATTGTCACTTGAATTATGTGGACAAATTTTTTTCTGATGTAACAAAATAAATTTTAAAAGTTGCTATGCTCTCTTAAATGTATGTATTACCTCGATACTTACACGCGCGTTATATCTGAAGGAAGTCCGTTTTGTTAATGTGCAGGTACAACAGCTGGTGACGCTCATCAACCTGTTGATCGGTGAACTAACGAAGGGTGACCGGCAGAAGATCATGACCATATGTACGATCGACGTTCACGCGCGAGATGTTGTTGCTAAGCTCATCCAGCAGAAGGTGGAGATGGCCGGTGCCTTCCTCTGGCAGTCACAGCTCAGACACAGGCACGTCACACATCCGTCACCCCACCATGCATGCATGTCTGTAGATAGATAGATGAAGTGCGAAAAGCTGTCAATAAATGTCAAATATACATGGCAATAAATGTCAACTTTGCTCAAATTCAATTTGAAAACTGTTTCCGAGAGCAAATTACTGAAAGCATGTTTTAAAAAGTGGAAAAATTAGGGGGGAAATATTATACAATTAGAAAAAATAATTAGCAATTGAATATGATTGGCATTAAAGATTCTACGTGTAGTAAGTTATTGCAATTTTCCTGATCTATTTACATTTCATTGACTGTATATGTATGGATGTATTATGGATGTGTTGACAGGTGGGATGAGAAGGATAAGGATTGCTTTGCTAACATATGCGACGCACAGTTCCGTTACTCACACGAATACCTGGGCAACACCCCGAGACTCGTTATCACACCTCTCACCGACAGGTATGCCTCCACACAACATCTACCGCAAACAAACCATCTCCCTAGAAATACGCTGCTTGATTCTACACGAGCGGCAGTATAGCATAGCACAGAGTGTGGATGAAACAGTGAACAGTGGAAGTAGGTTACGTTATCTGTCTACTAATCTATCATATCTATTAACTATTTATTTGTTATCTATTTATCTATCATGACACGTAGTTATTTCACGTGCTTATATCGGTACGTTCGCGTTTATCTATATAGGTGTTACATCACGCTGACACAGTCGCTGCACTTGATCATGGGTGGCGCCCCCGCTGGGCCGGCGGGCACGGGGAAGACGGAGACGACGAAGGACCTAGGTCGCGCGCTCGGCATCATGGTCTACGTGTTCAACTGCTCCGAGCAGATGGACTACAAGTCGTGCGGTAACATCTACAAGGGCCTCGCGCAGACGGGGGCGTGGGGGTGCTTCGACGAGTTCAACCGCATCTCTGTAGAGGTGTTGTCCGTCGTTGCCGTGCAGGTGAAGTGCGTACAGGACGCGATACGAGACCGCAAGCAGAGATTCGACTTCCTCGGCGAGGACATCTCGCTGATCCCTACCGTCGGTGTGTTCATCACGATGAACCCGGGTTACGCCGGACGCACGGAACTACCCGAGAACCTCAAGGCGTTGTTCCGACCCTGCGCGATGGTTGTTCCCGACTTTGAGTTGATCTCTGAGATCATGTTGGTGGCGGAGGGTTTCGTGGAGGCGCGTCTTCTCGCGCGTAAGTTCATCACGCTCTACACGCTCTGTAAGGAGCTGCTGTCTAAGCAGGAGCACTACGACTGGGGGCTGCGCGCCATCAAGTCCGTGCTCGTGGTCGCCGGCTCGCTGAAGCGCAGCGATAAGGGTCGGCCGGAGGACCAGGTGCTGATGCGCGCGCTCCGAGACTTCAACATTCCCAAGATCGTCACCGACGACGTGCCCATCTTCATGGGTCTCATCGGCGACCTGTTCCCCGCGCTCGACGTCCCGCGCAAGCGCGACGCCGAGCTCGAGAAGATGGTGAAGCAGTCGACGATCGACCTGAAGCTGCAGCCCGAGGAGGGCTTCATCCTCAAGGTCATCCAGCTGCAGGAGCTGCTGCAGGTGCGACACTCCGTGTTCGTCATCGGCATCGCCGGCACGGGCAAGACGCAGGTGTGGAAGACGCTCTTCAAGACCTACCAGAACCAGCGTCTGCGCCCCGTCGTCACCGACCTCAACCCGAAGACCGTCACCAACGACGAGCTGTTTGGCATCATCAACCCATCGACGCGCGAGTGGAAGGACGGACTGTTCTCCGTCATCATGCGCGACCAGGCCGGCATCGCGCACGACGGACCAAAGTGGATCCTGCTAGACGGAGACATCGACCCGATGTGGATCGAGTCGCTCAACACGGTCATGGACGACAACAAGGTGCTGACGCTGGCCAGTAACGAGCGTATCGCTCTCACGCCGCACATGCGACTCATCTTCGAGATCAGCAACCTGAGGACGGCGACGCCTGCGACGGTGTCTCGCGCCGGCATCCTCTACATCAACCCTGCTGACCTCGGCTGGAACCCGTACGTAGCCAGCTGGATAGAGACGCGAGACGTGCACTCAGAGAAGGCCAACCTGATGATACTGTTTGATAAGTATGTGCCGACGTGTCTCGAGACGATGCGCACTCGCTTCAAGAAGATCACACCCATCGCCGAGGTCTCTCACATACAGGTAATGCACACCTGTATGTATATATATATATATATATATATATATATATATATATATATATACATACATCGCCGAGGTCTCTCACATACAGGTAATGCACACCTGTATGTATATATATATATATATATATATATATAGTATCATATAGTATATATATATATATATATATCATTATATATACTACATCGCGAGGTCTTTCACATACAGCAATGCACACGCTGTATATATATATATATTATATATATATATATATACATGATCTAATTATATATACATACATATGTATATAGCAGGTGTGCATTAAGCGAGGCGGCAGGGGGGATGGAGAGGAGGAGGGAGGGCGTGTATGTGGGACGCCTCGTGATTGTATGTAATATATATATATATACATACATCGCCGAGGTTCTCTCACATACAGGTAATGTACACCTGTGTATATATATATAATATATATTATATTACATACATCGCCGAGGTCTCCCACATACAGGTATACAGGTAATGCACACGTGTGTACATATATATAATATACATCAACGAGGTTTCTCACATATAGGTAACACACACGTATATTATATATATAGGTATAGGTATGTGTGATATCCCAGAATTGAATGTACCGTAGAATGAATGGTTCGCTCATGTAAACACCTATCCTACGATCTCTGCTGCAGTCTCACGTTACAGATGCTCTGTTACCTGCTAGACGTACTGCTAACACCTGAGAACACACCGGCAGACTCGAGTAAGGACGTCTATGAACTGTACTTCACCTTCGCCTGCGTCTGGGCGTTCGGCGGCAGCATGTTCCAGGATCAACTCGTCGACTACCGCGTCGAATTCTCCAAATGGTGGACGAGCGACTTCAAGACGGTGAAGTTCCCGAGTCAGGGCACCGTCTTCGATTACTACATCGACCCCGAGACGAAGAAGTTCGCTCCGTGGACCGAGAAGGTTCCGAAGTTTGAGCTCGACCCGGACGTTCCCCTGCAGGCGGCGCTGGTGCACACGGCGGAGACGACGCGCATCCGCTTCTTTCTCGATCTGCTCGCTGAGAAGCGGCGCCCGGTCATGCTGGTCGGACCCGCCGGCACGGGCAAGACCGTGCTCATCGGCGACAAGCTGCTTGACGTCGGCGACGACTACATGGTCGCCAACGTGCCGTTCAACTTCTACACGACGTCGGAGATGCTGCAGCGCGTGCTCGAGAAACCGCTCGAGAAGAAGGCCGGGAGGAACTACGGTCCGCCGGGCACCAAGCGCCTCGTCTACTTCATCGACGACATGAACATGCCGGAGGTGGACGCGTACGGCACCGTGCAGCCGCACACGCTCATCCGACAGCACCTCGACTACAGCCACTGGTACGACCGCACGAAGCTCAGTCTGAAGGAGATCCACAACTGTCAGTACGTCGCCTGCATGAACCCGACGGCCGGCAGCTTCACGATCAACCCGCGGCTGCAGCGGCACTTCTGCGTGTTCGCTGTCAGCTTCCCGGGCGTGGACGCGCTGCACACCGTCTATAACAGCATCCTCACGCAGCACATGTCCTACCAGAGCTTCCCCGCGGCAGTGCAGAAGATTGGCTCAACCCTCGTCAACGCTGCGCTCGCGCTGCACCAGAAGGTCAGCCAGGTGTTCCTGCCGACAGCCATCAAGTTCCACTACATCTTCAACCTGAGGGATCTGTCAAACATATTCCAGGTACGTCGTTGTCGTTGTCATCGTCTTCGTTGTCGTAGCGTCTTGTCGTTTATCTTTCGAGGGGTACGTGCTAACCACCCCAAATGTCTGAAAATGTAACTTGCCAGTGATGATCCAAGAAGGAGGCCATATATAGAAATGTGTGGAATATTCGTGATTTCACTCGAGGGTTCATAAAATTAGTTTAATTATCACTGTCACTGTTCTCGTGTCCACGTTGATAGAGAGAAACATCTTATGAAGGACGAACTCCTCTTCTAATATCAGAAGCATAACTTTCCCACGACGTTTCAAAAAGATACGGCCCTTAAATCAATGCAGAGCGCCTCTGATTTCAGAGTCCTCTTTTTCTCTGAAAACGAAACACCTTTTTCCTTATTTCCTGGTTTTGATTTCCTCGTTCCACGTAGTGTTTGCTCTAGCCGCTATTTATGCTGTCTTACCTGATCGTCGTCATATGAGTATCTGTTGTTATGCGAAGTTCTATACCCACTCGTGAATTATCATGAAGTACAGAAGTTTGTGACTTAACGTGGCAAGACAACGTCGGGCTGGTTTAGCACAAGCACTGGCTCCATAGTGGTAGCCTGCGTTGAAGTTGTCTAGCGTGTAAACACGAGGTAGTGCGTGCAGGCAGCAGGTAAGAGCATCCGATAGCAAGCGATCTTACATATTTATATGAATTTAAAAGCAAATCGAAAAACCAATTTTTTTTTTCCCGTTTGCTTTTTCACTGTCGCAATCCTTTTGGATCTATAAAAAGCTGCAATAATGCTCTCAGAATGATGCGTTTACAATCGTGGTACAAAAACGACACGCAGTTAATGTTCCAGAGATGATGATTGTGTAGCAGCAGGTCGTTGTCATGCCACCGTGACGTCATCACTTCGGTACTCGTATATGAATAGTTTATCTATTGTAACATCGTCTTACCTCTTCGTTGATGCATCGCTGCGTTGCAGGGCATGTTGTTCTCGACGCCGGACTGTGTGAAGACGTCCTGTAACTAGTGCGGCTGTGGATGCACTCGAGTCTCAGCGTGTGTACGGCGACAAGCTCATCGACGACTCGGACATGAGCAACTTCCAGAAGCAGCAGCTCGAGATAGCATCCAAGTTCTTCGAGGTACTTGCCTGGGGGAGGGGTTGTGCGCGGGAGGAGAACGAAGGCGAGCGTGGCGGATGGGGGAGGGGCTCGTACCGGGATTACTGTCCGTAAATATATTTAAGGACAAAAAGTTGGTTCTCGGATTTCTTTGAGGTATGTTACTGTTACGCTTGTAGAGCAAAATGAATCGTGCGTCCGTACAGGTATCATTGCATATGTCGTTCATTTACGCGCGTGATAATAGAAATAGGCTAAGAACATTGGTTTTCGCAAGTCCTTGAAGTCTTGATTTGGAGGTAGTCTTGAAAAGTACTTGAATTTGGTAAATGTTTGATTTTGTGCTTGAAAAGTCTCTGAATTTCATGAATTATCCTTGAATTGTTTGAATTTTGTTCCTCGCTAATGGCAAACCTCAATAAAATTGGTTTTAATGAGCTTAAAAAGTATTAGACACGATTAGACAAGTTAAATCAGGCGTGACTTTAACGGTGGCGTGGGCCATGGCACCTGAAACGCGTCCGGGCCAACCTGAAACTGGTCGGGTTGGTTGGTGGCTCAGCCTTGGCCCCAATAAAAATAGGCCGTGGTTACGCGACGGGTTCGTTCGCAGGAGCGCTAGGCTATCGCTCCGGACATCCATGATCATCTCACAGCGAGAGATCTTGCGACACTTACACGATGATTGCGCATTGGGACGACTCTGCTGAAATTGCCTGAGTACTAGATCGATGTACGATGTAGCGTAGATGAAAAAAAAAAACCCTGTGTGCGTATGCGTGTTTTGCGGTGCACGTTGCGTTGGTGCTGTGTGCCCGCGCCCGCCGCGCGCGTTTGTGTGCTAGGTGTGTGTTCTGGAAGCAGATTTGGAGATGTGAATCGCAACTCAGAAACAATGCTTTACTTGGCTAAATCATAACAGTCGTGCCCTGCCATCATTCGCTACCATCGCTGTGTGTGTTCGTTGCGCAATTCTTTCTCCTACGAGTTGAGGCGAGTGAGTAATACCAGAGTTATGGAATAGAGAGGTGGTTTGTAGGGTGACTACACTGTAGCGACTAGTGAGGGTGTTAGGGGGGAGGGGTGGTAGGTGATACACTGTAGAGACGAGGGGTGTAGGGGCGGAGGGGTGTAGGGATTGATACCTGTAGGACAGGGATGGTATTATGGGCAGGGGTGTAGGCATGATACACTGTTAGAGACAGGGTAGGGGTTGTAGGGGGGAGGGGCTGTAGGCGATGTATACCTGTAGAGACAGGGGAGTTCGTGTATGGGAGGGATCCTCGATCGGGTGTCTCACAGGGATGATTCACGTATAGGCAGGAATGGATATTGTAGGGGGGAGGCTCAGGGGTGTAGGGATGTACATGTAGCAGAAGGAGAGGCGTGTAGGGAGGGGGGTGTAGGGATGATACACTGTTAGAGACAGGGAGGGGTGTACGGAGGATTACATGTAGAGACAGGAAGGTTGTGGGGCGGAGGGGTGTAGGATGACACTGTAGGAGACAGAGAGGGTGTAGGGGGAGTGGTTGTAGGGATGATACACTGTAGAGACAGGAGGGTGTAGGGGGAGGTGTAGGAATGTCCTGTAGAAACAGTTAGGGTGTAAGGGGGAGGGGTTCTGTAGCGGATGAGTTACATGCTAGAGACAGGCGCAGGGGTGTAGGATGTATTAACTGTAGAGACAGGAGGGGTAGGGGGAGGGTGTAGGATTGTACACGTTGTAGCGACAGGAGGGGTGTTATGGTGGAGGGGTGTAGCGGAGTGATCACTGTAGAGATAGAGGATGTAGGGGGAGGGGTGTAGGGATGCTCATGTAGAGCAGGGAGGGTGTAGGGTGGAGGGCGGTGTAGGGATGATACACTGTAGGGACGATGAGTGGTGTAGGGTGATCTGTAGAGAGAGGAGCGGCTGTAGGGGGAAGGGTATGTGTGATAACTGCTAGAGACAGAGAGGCGTGTAGGGAGGTAGGGGTGTAGGGTGATCACTGTAGAGACAGAGTAGGGATGTACGCACGTCGGGGGGAGGGTGTAGGCGATGATACACTGTAAGACAGGAGCGTGTATGGGGAGGGGTGTAGGATGGCATACAACTGTAGAGACGAGGGGTGGTGAGCGGCGGGAGGGGGGGGGCGGTGTAGGGAGTGCAAAGAGACCAGAGGCTGAGCGACTCTGATGGGTCTGACCCCATGTCAGAAAATTTGATTCTTGATTCATCAGAGTTCAGATGACAGTTCCACTTGGACATTGATATTGAAGACAGTTTCATTTGACTCTTAATTGATCATGAGTTCTGCTACTTTTAAGATTACTGGCAGCAGGGATTTGAAGCTTTTATATTTGGAACTTATTGAACTCAGTGGCGTTTTGTTCTTTTTTGTTTGTTTGTCGTATCTAGTTATGTTATGAGATTATTTGCCAAAACACTATTACCCTAGTTAGGATATCAAATAATTATTTAATAAATGTAGCAACCGCGGCACACTGAAATCCATTTGGCCACCTGATTTCATACTCAGTGCCCGGTCGGCACCTGATAAAAAGCTTAGGCAGCGCTGGTTAATGATGGATTCCAATTACAGTCAGTAAATCAGAAAATCAAGGCTATGGTTGTAGAAGGGTTTATTATATGTGATCCAGGTAAGTTTTAGGAGATGACAGTGATTAAGAATGGGATCTATATATTAAATTATCTGGTATGTTTTTGTTCTGTATAATATTTCGATAAATGCAATAAAAATGTCCCTGAATTTCCGATTAAAATGTCCTTGAAAAGTTCCTTGAAACGATTTTCGTCTTTGGCTGTATGAACCATTGACAGCAGTCCGTTTGCAGCTAACTCATCCTTCATTTTCAGATGTTTTTTCATCTTAGGTACGAACTCCCTTATTTTATAATAGCTTCCAGCATACCGCAACGCGAGTTCTGATAATCGCACAACCTCTCCCCGTCACTTCGTTAGCGACGGCGTTAACTATCTCGATTCTTCCAGCATTATGCGAAGCAGACGCCACTCCCCTGTGTTAATGATCTCATACTGTGAGCTACGGTGCTCTCACAAATCACCCGTTCTCTCTCTCTCTCTCCTCTCACCATCCCCGGTCTCTCTCTCTCTTCTCGTACATACGTCTCTCTCTCTTCTCTCTCACAATCATCATGCGCACTCTCTTCTTCTCTCCACAGATTATCTGCCTCGTCTCTCTCTCTTTCTCTGCACATCAGCCGTGCTCTCTCTCTCTCTCTTCACCTCAGCGTCGTCTCTGCTCTTTCTCTCTCTCAATCACCGTCTCTCTCTCTCTCTCTCTCTCTCGTCTCTCTCTCTCGTCTCTCTTCCTCGCTCTCTCTCTCTCTCTCTTCTCTCTCTACTCTCTCTCTCTTCCCCCCCCCTCTACTCTCTCTCTCTCTCTCTCTCTCTCTCTCTCTCTCTCTCTCTCTCTCTCTCTCCCCCTCCTCTCTTCTCTCTCTCTAGTCTCTCTCTTCTCTCTCGTCTCTCGACGTCACCAGTCTCTCTCTCTCTCTCTCTCTCTCTCTCTTTCTCTCTCTCTCTCTTCTGTCCTCTCTCTCTCTCTCTCTCTCTCTCTCTCACGGACACGTCTCTCTATCTCCCTCCCTCTTCACTCTCTCTCTCTCTCCCTCTCTCTCTCTCTCTCTCTCTCTCTCTCTCTCTCCTCCTCCTCTCACTCTCTCTTCTCTCTCTCTCCTGTCTCTCTCTCCTCTCTCTGTCTCTCCTCTCGTTTGCTCACTCTCTCTCTCTCTCTCTTCTCGTTCATCTCTCTCTCTCTCGCCTTCAACGTCACCACGCGCTCTCTCGCTTCGTCTCACGGTCACCACGCCGTTTCTCGCTTTTCCTCGGCAGGCGTTGACCGAGGTGCTCTCCAGCGAGCCGGCTGCCTCTACTGTCACTTCGCGGGCGGCATCGGCGGAGCCCAAGTACGGCGCTGGCGTTGAGCTGAGTTGGAGGCGCGCTGAGTCGCACGCTCATCGTAAGGCGTTGGACGGCTTAACAACGAGCTGACGCTGCCGATGAACCTCAGGTGCTGTTTGTAGGACGCCATGCGAGTGTGTCGCATCAAGCGCATTCCTCGAGTCGGCGCGCCGGCACGCTCTCCTCGTCGGGTCGGAGGCAGCGGCAGCGGGGTCTTAGGCCGCCTAGCAGCTACATCAGGGACTAGAGGTAGGTGACACGCGCGGGGGGGGGGGATGCAGGTCTAGCGCGCTAGCAGCCTAATCAGCGGCTAGAGTAGGTTGGAACGCGAGGAGGTGGGGGGAGAGCTTAGCGCGCTGCATCCCTACATCGCGGCTAGAGTGTTAGGGTGACACGCGCGTGGGGGTGGGGGCAGAGTCGTAGCGCGCTGCAGCTACATCAGGGACAGGGCTACGAGGTGACACGCACGGCGGCGGGGGGGGGGCAAGTCTAGCGCGTACCTTTAGCAGCCTACATCAGCGGAATAGAGGTAGGCTGACACGACACGCGGGGGCGTGGGGGCAGAGTCTAGGCGCTAGCAGCCTACCATCCAGCGGACTGGAGGTAGGTGACATCGCACGCGGGGGCGTGCGGGGGCGAGTCTTAGCGCGCTAGCAGCCTACATAGCGGACTCGAGGTAGGTGGCGTTATAAGAATGGGTTGATGTTTTAAAATTTTGCATTCGCAACGATTTCGGGAATTATCTGTCTTCATCAGGCCTATAAAATGCAACCATGCATTAATATATTCATATATATATTATATCTTATATATATATATATTATATATATAATGCGTGCGCGGGGTGTGTATTACGGTGGGTATTATTTTATTTATGTTAGTATGATATCAATAATGAATTTAAAAACTGTTTTTTGTTTTTCTCAGTCATTAATATATATATATATATATAATAGTTTATAATTATATATACTTATATAAAATACAGGGTTTCTCAAGGCCATTATAGCCTGGCGGCCCGCCAGGTTATCGTCGACCCCCGCGCTTTAAATTGCACCGCATTCTATATATATAGGCCCCGGACCCCTAGCGCAACCGCTTTCGGCGATTTGCAACTAGGACCGTAAAGGCAGCACCCGCCATGCTATAATGAAAAAGCTTGGAGAACCCTGATATATATTATAACTATATAATTAACAGTATCGGTGAGTGACCCCTGCACGCGTGCGTGCGCGTGCGTGCGTGTGTTGTAGGTGTTCCAGATCACGCTGCGTAAAGGTTACAGCATCGTCGACCTGAAGGCCGACATCGCCGCGCTCTACATCAAGGCCGGCCTCAAGAACATCGGCATCATGTTCCTGATGACCGACGCTCAGGTCGCCAGCGAGAAGTACCTCGTTCTCATCAACGACCTGCTCGCGTCGGGAGAGATCGCCGACCTCCTCCCCGACGACGACCTCGAGAACGTCATCAGCGGCATCCGTAACGAGGTCAAGGCCGCCGGCATCATGGACACGCGCGACAACTGCTGGCGATTCTTCATCGACCGCGTGCGGCGCATGCTCAAGGTCGTGCTCTGCTTCTCTCCGGTCGGCGTGACGCTGCGCGTGCGCGCGCGCAAGTTCCCCGCCATCGTCAACTCCACTGCCATCAACTGGTTCCACGAGTGGCCACAGGAGGCGCTGATGTCGGTCAGCATGCGCTTCGTCGGCGAGATCGAGATGCTCTCGGGAGACGTTCGCGAGTCGATCTCGTCCTTCATGGCGTACGTTCACACGTCGGTGAACAACCTCAGCAAGGTGTACCTCGCGAATGACCGCCGCTACAACTACACGACTCCGAAGAGTTTCCTCGAGCAGATCAAGCTGTATGAGAACCTGCTGGCTAAGAAGCATCGTGAGCTGCAGGGGAAGATCGACCGGCTGGAGAGCGGACTGGAGAAGCTGAGAAACACAGCGTCGCAGGTCGACGACCTCAAGGCCAAGCTCGCTGCGCAGGAGGTCGAACTGAAGCAGAAGAACGAGGACGCAGACAAACTCATACAGGTGAGGGAGGGACGCACGCGGGGGGAGGGGCGGGGTAGGGATGCACGGGGGGCTTGGGGAGGAGGTGAGGGGCGGAGCAGGGGGCGAACACGTGCACGGCTTCCTGTATTCTTATTTTACTTGTATCAACTCTAAAAAGTAAATCATATTATAGTTCTATTATCAGCAATTATCAGTGATTCCTGTTCACTGTCACAACATTCTTGTACCGTCATCATGTAACAACAGCATTCCTATGTACAGTCATCATAACATAGCTAATCACACCGCTCCTAATAACTCCACTTCTCCCGCCACCACCAGGTCGTTGCCATAGAGACGGAGAAGGTGAGCAAGGAGAAGGCGATAGCTGACGTGGAGGAGAAGAAGGTTGCCGTGATAGCAAAGGAGGTCGGTCAGAAGGCGAGCGACTGTGAGCGAGACCTCGCTAAGGCCGAGCCCGCTCTCGCCGCCGCGCAGGAAGCCTTAAACACACTCAACAAGAACAACCTCACAGAGCTGAAGTCGTTCGGTTCTCCCCCGGCGGTCGTCGTCAGCGTCGGCGCCGCCGTCATGTGCCTGCTCGCGCCCGGAGGAAAGGTGTCCAAGGATCGCAGCTGGAAGGCAGCCAAGGTCATGATGGCCAAGGTCGACCAGTTCCTCGACTCTCTCATCACCTACGACAAGGAGAACATCCACGAGAGCTGCCTCAAGGCGGTCGCTCCCTACCTCGCCGACCCCGACTTCACGTACGAGTTTGTGTCGGGTAAGTCGATGGCTGCGGCAGGTCTGTGCTCGTGGGTCGTCAACATCGTGCGCTTCTACACGGTCTACTGCGACGTCGAACCCAAGCGCCTCGCGCTCAACACGGCCAACGCCGAGCTCGCCGCCGCGCAGGAGAAGCTATCCAGCATCAAGAAGAAGCTGCAGGAGCTGGAGGAGACGCTGCAGAACCTGACGAGTCAGTTTGAGCGTGCGACCGCGGAGAAGCTTCGCTGCCAGCAGGAAGCCGACTCGACGAACCGCACCATCTCGCTCGCCAACCGTCTCGTCGGCGGTCTCGCGTCCGAGAACGTGCGCTGGGCGGAGTCGGTCGCCGAGTACCGCGAGCAGGAGAAGACGCTGCCGGGAGACGTGCTGCTCGTCACCGCGTTCGTCTCCTACGTCGGCTGCTTCACGCGACGCTACCGCCTGCAGATGATGAACGACATGTGGCTGCCGTTCCTGCGCGCGCAGAAGAACCCGATCCCGATCACGAGCGACCTCGACCCGCTGTCGATGCTCACCGACGACGCGGACGTCGCCGGCTGGAACAACGAGGGCTTGCCCAGCGACCGCATGTCCACCGAGAACGCCACCATCCTCACAAACTCCGAGCGATGGCCGCTGATGATCGACCCGCAGCTGCAGGGCGTCAAGTGGATCAAGACGAAGTACGGCGAGGCGCTGCGCACGATCCGGCTCGGTTCGCGCGGATACCTGGACGTGATCGAGGCGGCGCTGTCCTCCGGCGACGTCGTGCTCATAGAGAACATCGGGGAGAGCGTCGACGCCGTGCTCGACCCGCTGCTGGGACGCAACACGATCAAGAAGGGTCGCGCGATCCGCATGGGCGACAAGGAGGTCGAGTACAACGCCAACTTCCGACTCATCCTGCACACGAAGCTCGCCAACCCGCACTACAAGCCCGAGATGCAGGCGCAGACGACCCTCATCAACTTCACGGTGACGCGAGACGGACTCGAGGACCAGCTGCTGGCAGAGGTCGTCTCCAAGGAGAGACCCGACCTCGAGCGTCTCAAGTCGGACCTCACCAAGCAGCAGAACGACTTCAAGATCGTGCTGAAGACTCTCGAGGATTCGCTGCTCTCCCGGCTCTCCGCCGCCGAGGGAAACTTCCTCGGCGACACGGCGCTAGTCGAGAACCTCGAGACGACGAAGAAGACCGCCGCGGAGATCGAGAGGAAGGTAGCCGAGGCGAAGACGACAGAGGTGGAGATCAACACGGCGCGAGAGCTCTACCGGCCGGCCGCCGCCAAGGCCTCCCTCCTCTACTTCATCCTCAACGACCTGAACAAGATCAACCCGATCTATCAGTTCTCGCTGAAGGCGTTCAGCGTCGTCTTCCAGAAGGCGATCGAGCGAGCGGAGCCGAGCGACGACGTCCGCCAACGCGTCGTCAACCTCATCGACTGCATCACCTACTCCGTGTTCGTCTACACGACGCGCGGACTGTTCGAGTGCGACAAGCTCATCTTCACCGCGCAGATGGCCTTCCTTGTGCTCATCATGAACCGCGAGATCGCTCCCGCCGAACTCGACTTCCTCCTGCGCTTCCCCGTCGTCGTGAACGTCACCTCTCCTGTCGACTTCCTCCCCAACCACGGCTGGGGCGGCGTCAAGGCCCTGTCCGCGCTCGAGGATTTCCGAAACCTCGACCGCGACATCGAGGGCTCGGCGAAACGCTGGAAGAAGTTTGCGGAGAGCGAGTGTCCGGAGAAGGAGAAGTTCCCGCAGGAGTGGAAGAACAAGACGTCGCTACAGAAGCTGTGCATCATGCGCGCCCTGCGGCCCGACCGCATGACCTATGCTGTGCGAAACTTCATCGAGGAGAAGATGGGAGCGAAGTACGTCGAGGGGAGGCAGGTCGAGTTCGCTAAGTCATACGAGGAGTCGGGTCCCGCGACCCCCGTCTTCTTCATCCTCTCTCCCGGCGTCGACCCTCTCAAGGACGTCGAGGCCCTCGGCAAGAAGCTGGGATTCACCTTCGACAACAAGAACTTCCACAACGTCTCGCTGGGTCAAGGTCAGGAGGTTGTCGCGGAGCAGGCGATGGAGGTCGCGGCGAAGGACGGACACTGGGTCATCCTGCAGAACGTTCACCTTGTCGCCAAGTGGCTGCCGATGCTAGAGAAGCTGCTGGAGAGGTACAGCGTGGGAAGCCACGAGTCGTTCCGCGTCTACATGAGCGCCGAGCCGGCCGGCACGCCCGACGCGCACATCATCCCGTCCGGCATCCTCGAGACGTCGATCAAGATCACGAACGAGCCGCCGACGGGCATGCACGCAAACCTGCACAAGGCTCTCGACAACTTCACGCAGGACACGCTGGAGATGTGCGCGCGCGAGGCCGAGTTCAAGAGCATCCTCTTCTCGCTCTGCTACTTCCACGCGGTCGTCGCCGAGCGGCGTAAGTTCGGCCCGCAGGGCTGGAACCGCGTTTACCCGTTCAACACGGGAGACCTGACGATCAGCGTCAACGTGCTCTACAACTACCTCGAGGCGAACCCCAAGGTGCCGTGGGAGGACCTGCGATATCTCTTCGGAGAGATCATGTACGGCGGACACATCACGGACGACTGGGACCGCCGGCTGTGTAAGACCTACCTAGAGGAGTACACGCACCCTGACCAGCTGGAGGGAGAGCTGTACCTCGCTCCCGGGTTCGCAGTGCCTCCAAACAGCGACTACAAGGGTTACCACCTGTACATAGATGAGTACCTGCCGGCGGAGAGCCCTTACCTGTACGGCCTGCACCCGAACGCTGAGATCGGCTTCCTCACGACGACGTGCGAGAACCTCTTCAAGACGCTGTTCGAGATGCAGCCGCGCGACTCGGGCGCGGGCGGCGGCGCCGGGGTCACGCGCGAGGAGAAGGTCAAGGCGACGCTGGACGAGATCCTCGAGAAGCTTCCCGAGGAGTTCAACCTCGCGGAGATCATGAGCAAGGCAGAGGAGCGTACGCCGTACGTCGTCGTCGCCTTCCAGGAGTGCGAGCGCATGAACACGCTGACCGCCGAGATGCGTCGCTCGCTGCGGGAGCTCGACCTCGGTCTGAAGGGAGAGCTGACCATCACCAACGACATGGAGGACCTCTCCAACTCGCTCTACTTCGACCAGGTGCCGGCGTCGTGGACGAAGCGCGCGTACCCGTCGATGCACACGCTCGCGGCGTGGTACGCCGACCTGCTGCTGCGCATCAAGGAGCTCGAGAACTGGACGACGGACTTCCAGCTTCCCGTCTCCGTGTGGCTCGCCGGCTTCTTCAACCCGCAGTCGTTCCTCACCGCCATCATGCAGTCGATGGCGCGCAAGAACGAGTGGCCGCTCGACCGCATGTGCCTGCAGTGCGACGTCACCAAGAAGAACAAGGAGGACTTCACGAGCGCGCCCCGCGAGGGTTCCTACGTTCACGGACTCTTCATGGAGGGCGCTCGCTGGGACACGCAGTCCGGCATGATCACCGACTCCCGCCTCAAGGAGATGTTCCCGGCGATGCCCGTCATGTTCATCCGGGCGATCCCGGTGGACAAGGTGGACTCGCGTAACGTGTACGAGTGTCCCGTGTACAAGACGCGTCAGCGCGGACCCACATACATCTGGACGTTCAACCTGAAGACTAAGGAGAAGCCTGCGCGATGGGTGCTGGCAGGCGTGGCCCTGCTGCTGCAGGTGTAACACAGGTGTGTGAGCTACAGGTGTGTGAGTTGTGAAGTGCATGTGTGAGATTCGGCGTGTGGGATCACGTGTGGTTGCTGCTGTGAGGTTTAAGAGGTGAGGTTTCATATGTGAGTTTGCAGCTGCGAGTGGAGTTCATACAAGGTTCATTCCTATCCGTTCTAGTTTTGATGGGATTTGATGGGTTATGGAGCTTTACAGTGGGTTTTACTATGACTTCTATGATGGACTTAAAGAAAGAGTCGATAAAAATGTTAAACAGTCCAATATTAAAATCTAATAAATCTATCTATATATATATATTTATATGCGGTAATGTGAGAGCTTCACTAATAAATAGTCCTCCATGTGTGTGTCTGTGAAGCAGTGCATTTATGCCAAAGTTACTCGTGCCAAATAATACGGACAACATATCTGAAAACTCGTTATATGGCACGTATAATTATAAAACCATATATTAGGTAATATTCGGTTTTTTAACATGTATCCGTGTTGTTATTTGGTTGTACATTCGGTTTTTAGTGATGAAATAAATGCACGTACTTGATAATGAGCCTTTTCTGCACGTTTTGTGGGAACATTTTTATTTCCTGGATACACAATTAAATTTTATCATGTACACATATCTACCTACTTACATGTACCTATTTACCTACCTACATATACATGTACCTACCTACCTACCTACATGACTTGTACATGTACCTACATGTACACGTACCTACCTACCTACCTACCTACATGTACATGTACCTATCGCTACCTACCTTACTTACCATGTACATTCGTACCACTTACCTACCTAACATGTACATGTAGCCGATAACCTACAGGATGTACATGTACCTATTTACCTACCTACATATACATGTACCTACCTACCTACCTACATGTACACGTACCTACCTACCTACCTACCTACATGTACATGTACCTACCTATACCTACCTACATGTACATGTACCTATTTACCTACCTACCTAGCTACATGTAGATGTACCTGTTTATCTACCTACCTACATGTACATGTACTTATTTACCTACCTATCTACCTACATGTACATGTACCTACCTACCTACCTACATGCACATGTACCCACCTACCTACCTACACATACATGTACTTATCTACTTACCTAGGCTAGCTACCTAGCTACCAACCACCACACCTACTTACCTAGCCACCCACCAGCGAACAAATCTACCTACCTAGTTACCAAGCTACCAACCAACCAACCAACCTACCCAATGAACTAGTTGAAATTTGTACAACAGCTTAGAAGTACCAGTGACAACAACAACAACATAAATATACATGAGCAAAATATTAATTTTGATTTATTGTTATTACCAACCTCATCTCACGACAGTCGACGTAATTATTTCCACCATCACGCGTACAACACACACGCATCTGTCTGAAACCAACGAATCTCCGCTGAGCCTTTGAATTTCGACCAACCAAACTAAACCATACGGCCCTAGTCTAGAAGAGATGTCCCACAATACTTCATGTCTACAATACAATACACAATGGCCGGGTCATGTTTTCTAGACTAGCTCCAAACATACAACCAACGTCGCTTCAGTTTATGAGCTAGCCGCAACAACAAGGAATTCCGTCGGTGCGTACCTTACAGATTTGTGGTGATTTACGTACGTGGCGTTTACAGATTTGCGTACAGATTTGTGGTGAAACCACAGACTAACGGATACAATTGTATGTTATAAATGTATCCGTTAGTCTGTGGTGAAACTGTGCATATCGGCTACCATCATCCCATCAGCCACACGAGGCATGCTCTGTTACCAGTAACTTATACATAACTTACTGTTTAACTACTGTTTTACTGTTTTAGCTGTTAACTAGCTCTAGAACTATAGCCCTTCGCTCCGCCACAGGTTGTAACATGACTAACTGCTGACCAGGTGAAGTGGTGCTGCTTTTAATATCATATTAATTCTACAGGACACGATTTTGAAGGAGAGGTACGCGTGTACAATTATAAATAGTTTACCAGTGTGCACCGAGTGTACAGGTTTTCAGGTACATGTACTCTCTACCTGCCAAGACAGTTAATTCACGAGAATGTACAAACCCCATCACTCATCACCCACCCACATGCACCAGCTAACACTGGTTTTGCAAAACCTACATGTCAGTACCCCGTTCACACTACTATCATTAACCTATTTATACGGAAGTGTAATTCAAAATTCGAGCTTCGAATTCAGTATACATACTGATAGGGTTATGCTATATTACCTACCACTGTCCATTTCGTTCAAGAACTTCGATGTATTATTAAATCATTCAAACACACCGACAAGGATGCGTGCATATGCTACAACAAGTTTAAAATAAGTTAGAACTATTTTACAATGCGTATAAAAATTATTAGATAACCACAACGAACCGCAACGTTTTTACAACCTATTAAAAAAATTATACAAAAGTGTAAAATAATTTCTTAACATGGTTATTATGTGGTTACTGAAACATAACTATGAGGTAACATATTTATACGTAATAGGCTTCTGCCTCTATCGAACGAACGCACAAAGTTTCATAAAAGTTAGCTCATAACCTGTACATAGAGCTGCACTGAATTCACGCACACGCACGCACGCACGCACGCGCACGCACGCACGCACA
>NW_014577445.1:51487-55027 GCF_000485595.1 Priapulus caudatus
AGGCCCCCCCCAGTGCCCCCCCGCTGAAAAAATCCTAGCTACGCCACTGCATCAGTGACGTGTTATACGTATGAATGAGATTGGGGACAAACACTGGAAGTGAGCCCAGGGGAATCACACCTCATAGACCCAAGCCGCTCCTTCGTTGCTAACGACGCAGTAACTATTTTTGCTGAGACCTTGGAAGTTAACACAGTAGAACCACATGCTGAAGTGCTATTACAGAACTCTCGTTCCACTACACAAACACGTTCTAAACGCGATCGCGTGACGTTTCGGCGCGCGATCGATGCGTGATTGGGCGAGACAAGCGCGCGGCCGGGTACCTGTGTTGCGGGGAACCAGACCTAGACGAATCGCTGCCACTGCTCGTTCGCTTCACCAGCGGCGACTTCGCCGTGTTCTGAAACGAAGAAGAGACGACGACGACGTCACAGATCGTAGTGCGAGAATCGCTACCTTGTATATAACCTTGAGGTCGTCGCTGAACATGTTACATCACAGGGATTTACAACCGTGCGATTTACTTACAAAATGGTTTCGTAATACAAATAGTTTTTCGAATTTAACATTTTGGTGTATGGCTGTAATAGTCACAATGTATAATAACGAGACACGCAGCAGTAAAACTGGGCTCGCTCTCTCTCTCTCTCTCTCTCTCTCTCTCTCTCTCTCTCTCGTGCGCTCTCTTTCTCTCTCTCTCTCTCTCTCTATCTATCTCTCCCCGCTCTCTCTCTCTCTCTCTATCTCTCCTCTCTCTCCCTCTCCCTCTCCCCGCTCTCTCTCCCTCTCCCCGCTCTCTCTCCCTCTCCCCTCCCCTCTCTATCTCTCTCTCCTGCCATCACGGCGAGGAGTTGTTGCTCACCGGTGACATTTTCCTGAGCGGTGAACCTTGTCGTGAGAGACTCATCCTCGCGTAAATCATCAGTCCGATGTCGCGGTGACCGTTGGCGACGGCGATGGACAGAGCCGAACTACCGTCCTGCAGGGAGTACACAGCGAGATACGAGTTTACATTACCATAATCTAATCAATCACTAATTACTAATAAAGATTTATAAATAAATAAGAACCTAACTATTAACAAACATTACAAAATAAAATGAAAATAAAATGTAACTAATCACTAATAAAAAACGAATAGTAAATAAAATACTAATAGACGCCGCGCGTTTAAGACCGAAAACGTTCTTTCACGTTAAAGAAGAGACGGCTGCATTGACACTTAAATCCTGCAATGTGACGCCACCTACTGGTTAGATGGGGCTGATGACGTTAGATTGGTGGCATGCAGGACACACCTCTTAAATCTATACCCCTCACTGTCCTGTCATGTTATGTGCATTCACAACGATAGACATTCGCGTGAGTTATGAAAAGATTTTACTACTGCACGCCTTGCATCCGCTTCCATACTAATGTTTGTGGGTAATCTCATTAACGTACGTTATCACTGCAGCTCGGATCGCAGTCCGGATGTGCGAGCAGCAGCTTGACGATCTCCATGTGTCCGTGTTCGCTCGCGCACATGAGCGCCGTCGACCCGTCAACGTCCTTGATGTTGACCTCTGCGCCGGCCTCCAGCAGCATGCGCACGAGGTCGAGCCGGCCGTGACTCACCGCAAGCATGAGAGCCGTCTGTCCGTGCTGCAAACAATGATGTAACCATGGTGACGCATCAATCACACAGCACACGCACGCACACACGCGCACGCACGCACACACGCACGCACGCACACAACCAGAAACTAGTAAAACATATAACTAACTACCGTTACTTCAATATCAAACTGCCTTTATTAAGATACACTTGCAAAAAATGTCTAGTAACCCATATAATATGCCATTGCAGCTGCCCTTAGAATCAAATTCCCTACATGTTCACGTTACTAGCTATAACTAGACCGGTAGCATAGCTACACGCGAGTCAGACAACGCTGTCAACTGTATGTAAATAAAAGGTGAAAACACTAATGATAAACATCTTCAGTGAAACATCGTAGTGTACAGACGCACACACAGGCAGGGACGTACCCGCACCACACTGCAGTACACCACCGCGCAGCCCCTGAAATCGTCTGTCACGAGTATTTCTTTATTTCGTGAGCCACAGCTACGGGATGTCACAGCCATGTTAGCTTATTATACACGAGGGTCACGCTAGCTCCTCGTCCTACATTTCTATCGTAAGGTTTTCATCATCTGTGCATAGAGACGGACACACTACACACCTCCACACAGTTGTAGGTGCATTCACGTTCAACCTGCCCAACCATCTAACCATCCACTCACTCACTTACTCACTCACTCTCCCACCCACCCAACTCTCTCACTCAGCCATATTTCATCCAGCCAAACCTACCCATCTCACTCATCCAACCATCCAACCACACTCACATACACGTATGCACGCAGGAATGCATGCACGCACGCACGCACACACACACACACAGGTGGGGCGACAACTTTGGCACATTGTGCACACCGTGTGTGTGTGAAGCAGCGCTCATGCAGCCAGCCGATGTAGGGAGAGCAGACTACCGAACGATGAGTAGACTCTGTTCCACTGCTCAGCATCACCGCGGCAACAGCATCATCACCGTGGCAACAGCATCGTAGCCGCGTGTAGCATCCTCCTCATCCTCCTCACGACTTCTTATGAAAGTTCCCACTGCAGAGAATTGACCAGAAACAAAAGACAGCTGTTAACATGCGGGTTATAATGTAGCTGATATTATTGCATAACCGAAATCGCAATGTTCAGCCAGTGTACAGATGTGTGTGTCCACGAGTCACGTACGATTCTTTAACGGTGTCATCGCTATTGGTTTTTATTACTTGATATAAATACTAATGAGATGTAGTTACAGACAATCAGAAAAAGTATCAACATCATCAGTGCAGGGGCGTAGCTACGGGGGGGAGGGACTGGGGCACGAGCCCCCCAACAAATTTTCTGTGCCCCCCCAGGTGCCCCCCCCACTGAAAACTCATGCTTGATGAAAAAAAATTGAATTAAAACCAATGCCGTTAGAACAGTATAATACAAAGAAAATTTATATATTGTGCCCCCCACGAAAATGAAGGCCCCCCCCCAGTGCCCCCCCCGCGAAAAATCCTAGCTACGCCACTGCATCAGTGACGGTTATACGTATGAATGAGATTGGGGACAAACACTGGAAGTGAGCCCAGGGAATCAACCTCATAGACCCAAGCCGCTCCTTCGTTGCTAACGAGCATAACTATTTTTGCTGAGACTTGGAAAGTAACACAGTAGAACCGCATGCTGAAGTGCTATTAACGAACTCTCCGTTCACTACCAAACACGTTCTAAACGCGATCGCGTGACGTTTTCGGCGCGCGATCGATGCGTGATCGGGCGAGGCAGCGCGCGGCCGCGGTACCTGTGTTCGCGGGAACCAGACCTAGACGAATCGCTGCCACTGCTCGTTCGCTTCACCAGCGGCGACTTCGCGTGTTCTGAAAACGAGAAGAACGAACGAGACGTCACAATCGTAGTGCGAAGAATCCTACATTGTA
>NW_014577445.1:55693-66399 GCF_000485595.1 Priapulus caudatus
GCTTCAGCCGTGATGTAACAATCACACAACCATGATGTAAACATCACCACAACCGTTATGTAACCAATCACACAACCATTGATGTAACATCATACATCGGGATTGTAACAATCATACATCCGCTGATGTAACAATTCACACAACCATGATTGTCAAAATCATACATCGTGATGAAACAATTAAACTACCATGATGATAACAATCATACATCCATGAGTGTAACAATCACACAACCATGATGTAACCAATATACATCCGTTGAGTAACGATCATACATAGTGATGAACAATCACGACAACCATGAGTGCTAACCAATCATACATCCGTTTGATGTAAACAAATCACACAAACTGTGCATGTAACAATCATACATCCGTGATGTAACAATCACACAACCGTGATGTAACAATCACACATCCATGATGTAACAATCACACAACCGTGATGTAACAATCACACAACCATGATGTAACAATCATACATCCGTGATGTAACAATCACACAACCATGATGTAACAATCATACATCCGTGATGTAACAATCACACAACCATGATGTAACAATCATACATGCGTGATGTAACAATCACACAACCATGATGTACAATCATACTCCGTGATGTAACAATCACACAACCATGATGTAACAATCATACATCCGTGATGTAACAATCACACTGACCACAACTAACCCTCTTCTAAACAAAGCCACACAACCAACCCCCCTCACCACTTCCAACACGCCTAAAACACTTACCATGATGTAACAATCATACAGTCGCGCTGATGCTAACCAATCAACACAACCATGATGCTAACAACGTCATACATCCGTGAGCTAACAATCACCACAACCATGATGTAACAATCATAACATCCGTGATGTAAACAATCACACAACCATGATGGACAATCATACATGGCGTGATGTAACATCCACACAGCACCATGATGTAACAATCATACATTGTGCTGAATGCTAACAAGCATACACTCCGTGCAGTCGTAACAATCACACAACCATGATGTAACAATCATACATCCGTGATGTAACAATCATACATCTGTGATGTAACAATCACACAACCATGATGTAACAATCATACAACCATGATGTATGCAATAACGTAACTATTTTACCACTGCAATCATTGCAACAGGAAATAAGACAATAAGTGACGTACATTGGATAAGAATAACAGAAGAACGTAGATTTTCCCAATTAAAAAAACATATGCTTGCATTTCCTTTGAGAGCCGTTCACCGGTCTGGCTGTATTTTAACATTCAACATAAGGTAAAAACATAAAGAGTTTGTGACATGTTCACGTTGCTACCTGTGAGGCGCGTATGTTGACGTCGCCAAGTGAGAATAAACGTTGGATTACGCTGCGATGAGCTTCATTCTTGATCACAGCGAGGGAGGCCAACATGATGGCAGTATAACCAGCCTGCGGAGACACACACACACACACACGGTCACCACCGTATTCAAACACTGCACGTGACACAGAGCACGAATCGCTAAATCCCACGTAAACGTTGGGGATGAATGGAAAATTGTTTGCAGAGTAGAGAACAGCTAAAAAATCGATAATTGCACAATTACACTCGTAATCAAATACTACACGCAAGGTAAACCACAAATCACAAATTGTCGAATCTTCGGATAATGATGGACATGAATAGAAAACTATTTGCAAAGTATAAAAGAGCAAAAAACGATAATTACGATTGCATGTTGAAACTATAAAAGAAGAAAAACTGGTTGGAAGACAAAACTGTCAATCACACCGATTTTCATTCCGACATTCATTCAATATCCATGCATGCCCAAATCATATCAACTATTTCACTAGACTCTTTCTCTCTCTATCTCCCCCCCTCTCTCTCTCTCTCTTTCTCTCGCTCTCTTTTTCTCTCTCCATCTCGCTTTATCTCTCTCTCCTTCTTTCTCTCCCCATCCCACTCCACGCCACGCCACACTGCACCACGCCGCGCCACGCCGCGCCACGCCACGCCACACTGCACCATGCCGCGCCGCATCGCGTCATGATCTCACCTTGTTTTGTCGGTTGACATCGCAGACCTTGGAGTCTAGCAGCAGACTGACGATGTCGAAGTTGCCGTGGGAGACGGAGTAGTGCAGGGCCGTGTTGCCGTTGTTGTCGGCCATGTTTACGACCTTGGCGAGATGTTCGTGCGATATCTCCTCAAACTCGTCCAAATAGTCCTCCACCTACGCAGCGGCGTGCAAACGCAGACACGTAAAACGTGTAAAAACGTGTGAAATGAGTAAAATGTGTAAAAACGTGTGAAATGAGTAAAATGTGTAAAAACGTAATGTGTTAATCATGTAAAATGTAAACGTGTGAAATGCGCGCAAACGCAAACACGTAAAATGTGTACAATGTGTAATAACGTAATTGTGTAAAATGTAAAAACTCAAATGCATAAAATGTGTTAAACGTAAGCGTATAAAATGTATAACAGCGTAAACGTGTGAAATGTGGGAAAATACTTCAGTATGTATTCGTGGGCGTAGTGTCACATCTTAAGCTATGATAAAATTCGAGAACAAAGACGATTTAATGGGTAGAATATTTCAGTAAAGAGTTGCAGTCTGAGCAAAGTCGTTCTAGGGAGGGACCTCGAGTCAAAATTACGAAAGAAAAACATTTTCTATGGTCGTTCAGAAACAACGTGTAGGATAAGATTAATTTAGGAATCATTTCGTTTTATTATTTTTTACAATTTCTACATTAATTGCATTTACGTTAATTGTATTTTAAGATTACGTTAAGATTTAATTAAATAAACATAATTTTTATTTTACTAAAATATCGATAAGCAGTGGCAATTCTTCAGGGCCCCCCTCAGGCTATGAGTGCTGAGTTTAGGCATACCTGGTGTGGATTGGCATTCTTCTGACTCGAGGCTTTGAACCATTCACGTTGAATCACTGCGATCGCATGAAGCTGAAAACAGACGGGAGAATGAGACCTTAATACTCGTAATATTCACCTACATTCACAATGTCACGTATATATTTTATATATAGGCCCCCTACCTACATTATATTATAGTCATCTATTATTCTATCGAGACTATATATACATCTTATCATCATTATTGCATATTTTTTTACTACTGGTTTTATAACTTCGCATGACGTGCACTGATTAATTAGACTTGCTGATTAAAATCGGCTAATGGAATTCTTGACGTTTTCGATCCTTACCACTTTCTTTGGAGTTGGTTTCACGGGTTTTTTCATGTATCCGTCCAGTAGCTTGCAGCTTGCACTCATCTCCCCACCCAGCGGGAACCTGAGAACACAGCAACACCCGTACATGAGCGGATATAACAACGACGAGACACGCACAAACCATTACGATAGCGATACCAAGTATGAAAAAGAAATATAGAACACAACCAACCATGTTACATACAATACAAGTATGATAACAATAGAGACACCACAACCATGTACATAGCGATTACCAAGGTAGAATAACAACATGGAGCGACGCCACCAACCATGTACATTACGATACCAAGAGTGAATAACAGACATAGCAGACACCACCAACCATGTACATTTACGATACCAAGAGTGAATAACAGCATAGAGACACCCCAACCATGTACATACGATTACCAAGCACGTGAAATTAATAACAACATTAAGAGACACACCAAACCACGCTACATACGTACCAGTATAGGTGAATAACAACATAGAGACGCCACCAAACATGTACATACGATGACAATATGAATAACAAACATGAGACGAGCGGCTACCAACCATGGTACATTACGATACCATGAGATTAAAACACATAGAGACACACAACCACGTACCATACGATACCAAGTATGAATAACAACATTGAGACGCCACCAACCATTGTACATACGATACCAAGGTATTGAAATAACAAATGGAGACACGACCAACCACGTACATACGATACCAAGAAGTGAATAACAACATAGAGACACGCACCAGTAGGCCATGTACATACGGTAGTTACCAAGAGTGAATAACAGACAGTAGAGGACGCCACCAACCACTGTACATACGCCATACCAAGAGTGAATAACACATAGGAGGACGCCACCAACAGTACATACGATACCAAGTATGAATAACAACATAGCAGACACCACCAACCATGTTACATAACGATACCAAGAGTGAATAAAACAACATAGAACACCACCCAGACCACGTACATACGATACCAAGTATGGAATAACAACATGGAGACCACCACCACACCACGCACATACGATAACAAGACGATGAATAACAACAATAGAACGCCACCAACCATGTACATACTATAGCGCAAGATTAATATTCGAGACATAGAGACACCACCAACCAGGTACGTTACGATACAAGATGTGAAAAAACAACATTAGCAGACACGCTACGACGCGAGTTGGGGACATACGAACCAAGTATGAATAACAACAGGTATGATCGAGCCGAGGCCAACCACGTACATACGATACCAAGCTATAATAAGCAAGCATAGAGACACCACCAACCATGTACATACCGCCATAGCCAAGTATGCAATAACACATAGAGACGCCACCAACCAGTGTACAACGATACAAGGATGTGAATAAACATAACATGAAGACTACCAGCCAACAGTTACATACATTACAATGAGTGAAATGAACAGAAGCATGGAGACGGAGCACGCAGGAGCGGAGGGGTGTACGATACGGTGGGGATAACCAAGTATGATAACACATAAGAGACACCACAACCCATGTACATACGCATACCAAGGCAGTGAAAAACAACATAGAGACGCCTGATGGCTCGAGAGCGTAGTGTACATGACAGATACCAAGTAATGAATAACACATAGAGACACCACCAACCACGTCATACGATACAACGAGTGAAATAATCAACATAGAGACACCACCAACCATGTGGACATACGATACCAAGGTATGACATAACAACATAGAGACACCACCAACACGCTACATACGGATACAAGAGTGGATAGAGACAACATAGAGACGACACCAGACCATGTACATACGAGACCAAAGTATGAATAAAAGCATAGAGACACCACCAACCATAGCTACATACGATACAGTGGAGTTGTTATTGAATAACAACATAGAGACACACCAAACCATGTACAATACGATACAAGAGTGAGAATAACAACATAGAGCACACCACCAACACCAATTACATCGAATACAAGCGTGAATAACAACATAGAACACACCAACCACGTCACAATACCGAATACCAAGAGTGAATAACAACAGAGAGGACCCACCAACATAGTACATACGGATACCAAGAGTGAATAACAACATAGAGACACCACCAACCATGTACCATTACGAGTACCAAGACTTGAATAACAACCATAGAGACAACACCAACCATGTACATTACGATACCAAGACGTGAATTAACCAACGAATAGGAGACACCACCAACCACGCTACAGTGACGATACAGAGTGAATAACAACATAGGCAGACGCCACCAACCATGCTCATACATACAAGAGTGAATAACAAACTAGAGACGCCACCAACCACTGCTACAATACATACCAATATGCAATAAACGAATATAGAGCACCATCCAGACCATGCTTACATGTACATACCAAGACGTGAATTAACAACATTAGAGACACCACAACCACTGTACATACGATTACCCAGTAGAATAACAACATAGAGACACCCAAACCTACCATGTACATACGATACCAAGTATGCAATAACAACGATAGGAGACGCCACCAACATGCTACAATACGATACCAAGTATGAATAACAAAACCATGAGACATCCACCAACCAGTGTACATCACGATACAAAGAGTGAACTAACAACATAGAGACGCCCACCAACCATGTACATACGATACCAAGACGCTGAAATAACAACATAGCAGACGCACCAACCATCTACATGACGATACAAGAGTGAATAACAACATAGAGACGCCACCAACCATGTCCTACATACATACCAAAGCTATGCGAGATAACAACATAGAGACACCAGCCAACCATGCACGTACGATACAAGAGTGAATAACAACATAGAGACACCACCCAACAGTACATACGATACCAAGGAGGATAACAACTATAGAGACACACCACACCATGATACATACGGATACAAGTATTGAAATAACAACATAGAGACGCCACCAACCGATGTACCAACGATACATATATGAATAAACAACATGCGAGACCACCACCAAACCATGTATCGTACGATACAAGAGTGAAATTAACAACATTAGAGACCACCACCAACCAATGTACATACGATACCAATATGAATAAAACATAGAGACACCACCAAACCATGTACATACGATACCAAGACGGTGAATAACAACATAGAGACGCCACCAACCATGTGACATACGATACCAAGTGCTATGAATTAACAAACATAGAGACACCACCAACCATGTACGTACGATACCAAGACCGTGAAATAAACAACATAGCAGGACACCACCAACCACGTACATACGCAACCAGAGTGAATAACAATATACGAGACACCACCACCAGGTACATACGATACCAAGTATGAATAACAACATGGAGACAGCCCACCCAACCATGCTACATACGATACCAAGACAGTGAATAACAACAGTAGAGACACCACCAACCAGGTACATACGATAACAAAGAGGAATAACACATAGAGACACCACCAAACCATGCTACATACGATACCAAGTATGATAACAGACATAGAGCAACACCACCAACCAACTGTACCATTACAGATACAAGAGGGAAATAACACATGGCAGACTCGCCACCAACAGTACATACGGCATACCAAGTATGGGTAATAACAACATGGAGGACACACCAACCATGACGTACGATACCAAGAGTGAAGGATAACAACTAGAGACACCCACCAACACGTACATACGATACAAGAGTGAATTAAACAATATAGCAGACACTACCAACCATGTACATTACGATACAAGAGTGGAATAACAACATAGAGACGCCACCAACCATTGTACATACGATACCAAGAGTGAATAGACCAACATGCGGAGACTCCACCAGCCAGTACATACGATACAAGATGAATAACAACATAGCAGGAACACCACCAACATCTACATACGCATACCCAAGCTATGAATAGAACAATATAGAACACCACCAAACCATGTACCATTACAAGATACCAAGTATGAATAACAACATAGAGACAACACCAACATGTACATAGCGCATACCAAGTCATGAATAACAACAAGAGAGGGGGGGGGGGGGGGGGGGGGGACACCACCAAACCACCGACATGACGATACCAAAGAGGAATAACAACATGGAGACACCACCAACAGTACATAACGGCATACAAGTATGAAAATAACAACATAGAGACACACCAAGACCAGTACATCACCGATACCAAGTAATGAATAACAACATGAGCAGACGCAACCAACCACTGTACATTACGATACAAGGAGTGAATAACAACATAGAGGGGGACCGCCCACCAACCACTTTACATACGATTTACATAGAGTGAATAAACCCACCATAGCAGACACACCAACCACGTACATACGATACCCCAGAGGTGAATAGACAAAATTAGAGCACACTCACCAACCAATGCTACATACGATACCAAGTGAGAATAACAACATAGAGACGACCACCAACCATGTACATACGGATACAAGACTGAAATAACAACGATAGAGGACGCCACCAGACATGTACATACGAATACCAAGTATGAATAAAACAACATAGAGACACCACCAACCATGTACGTTACGATACCAAGACGTGAATAACAACAATAGGAACACCACCAACCACGTACATAACCGATACCCAAGAGTGAATAACCAATATAGAGGACACCACCCAACCAAATTACATACGCATACCAAGTATGAATAACAACATAGAGGACGCCACCAACCATGTACATACGATACCAAGTATGAATAACAACATGGAGGACACACCACCATGTACGCTACCATTACCAAGAGTGAATAACAGACATAGAGACACACCAACCCATGTACATACGATTACAAGTATGAATTAACAACATAGAGACGACCACCAACATCCCTGTCGTACATTACCGGGATTTAACCAAGAGTGAATAACAAAGCAGTAGCAGACGCCACCAACCACGTACATACGATACCAAGACACCGTGAATAACAACATAGAAGATTCGCCACCAACCATGTACATGACGATACCAAAAAGTGCAATAACAACATAGAGACACCACCAACCATGTACATACGATACAAGACTGAATAACAACATAGAGACGCCCCACCAACCATGTACGTACTGATACAAGGAGTGAATAGACAACATAGAGCAACGCACCCAACCAGTGTACATACGCATACAAGATGAATAACAAACATAGAGACACCACCAACCATCTGTACATACGATACCAACGAGGTGAATAACACATAGAGACGCCACCACCACCATGCTTGTACATTACGTACCAAGAGCTGAATAACAACATAAGACACACCAACCAGTGTACATACGATACCAGCAGGGAATAACACATCTAGAGACGCAACCAACCATGTACATACGATACAAGCCAGTGAATAACAACATAGAAGACGACCACCAACATGTACATACGCACCAAGCAGTGAAACACATAAGCAGACACACCAAACCATGTACGTAGCGGAGACCAAGAGTGAATAACAACATAGAGACAGCCACCACACCAGTGTACATACGATAACCAAGTATGAATAACACATTGGAGACACCACCAACCATGTACATACGATACAAGAGTGAATAACAAACATAGAGACACCACCAACCATGTACATACGATAACAAAAGCGACTAACAGCTAAATTTGTTTATATTAAATTTTGTTTTTTAATCCAGTGTTTTTATACTTTATATTTTTAATTTTTGTTTGTTTGTTTTGTTAATTTATTATATAATTTTGTTTTTGTTTTTATTTTCGTGATGACATGTTAATCTCAATCTTATTCTTAGTAAAGTCAAGCACGTAGTAACTGTTACTCGAGGGAAACGTCAGAAGTGGACTAGTGTCTGTTCTACAGAGGTGGCTATCTACCAAATCTGTTTGATTGTAATTTATGCATATGTGCTGCTGTTTCTGCAATCTGTTATGTCCATTCAGCCCACCCGATGCACTCACCCTCCTTGCATCTCATCGCAGCCCTACCCACATATCCATCTATCCATCCATGCGTCCAAGATACCCACCCACTCACTCTCCCTGCCACCCACTCACCCTCCTGCCCTCTCATCACCTACCCCACATATGATATCCGATCTATCCATACCATCCATCCATGGCGTCCACAATACCCACCCCACACTCCCTCCACCCCCTCCCCCACCACCGCACACATCCATTGCATCCATTCATCTATCTGCGATGAGGGTGTGTTAGCAGCAGTATAATCAGTGAATCAGCTTAGCCGGCGTGTGGCGCCGGTGGCTTTCATGACCACGAGCTCATTAGCAACCTTGATTTAACAGTTAGTAACCATTGATTTTAACACTTGTTATCTCTCCGATCTGGGCGTTATTCAAAACACATCGCCCCACCAGCAAACGTAGACATTGATTTTTACACTTGTTTCTCTCCGTTCTGGGGTATCAAACACATGCCGCCACACCAGCAGCCACCAGCAGCAGAGCGTGATGCCCTACAGTTACTGAGCTAGAGCTATGATTAGCAGAATAGGTGCTGGTGCGGTTCTACCAGGCCAATGTTCGTGATTACACGCGCACCCCCACCCCACGTCAGCACCCTCTCTCTCTCTCTCTCTCTTCTCTCTCTCTCTCTCTCTCTTCTCTCGCCTCTCGCTCTCGCTCCGCCTCTCGCTCTCGCTCTCCTCTCTCTCTCTCTCTCTCTCTCTCTCTCTCTCTCTCTCTCTCTCATCTCTCTCCTCTCTCTATCTCATCCAACGTAACTCTCTCTTACTCAACTCTCTCTCCTCTCTCTCTCTCTCTCTCTCTCTCTCACTAACTCTCTCTCTCTCTCTCTCTCTCTCTCGATCCTCTCTCTCCGTACTCGTCTCTCCCTCGTCTCGTCGCTCTCTCTCTCTCTCTCTCTCTCTCTCTCTCTCCATCTCTCTTTCTCTCCTCGCTCTCTCTCTCTCTCTCTCTCTTGCTCTCTCTTCTCTCTTTCACTAACTCTCTCTATCTCTCTCTCTCGCCCCTCTCTCTCTCTCTGCGCACGGTCGCGGCCGGCGATTTTAGTCGTTACATGCGCGCGTCTGCCGTTCGACTGTTAAGATGCTCGCTGCAGCGTGAAGATTCTTCCGCTTTCACCTTCCCATGCCCCTTTTTTCTATTCACCGTTCATTACCGAACTTATTTGACTTTGGCCGTAGGATTTTGAATTTGTTACATGCGTTTACAGGGCAAACTCCACATAGCAACGCGCTTACATATCAGAATGGACAGACAGACCTTCCTCGGCCATGACCTTCCAGACTACAGACAAGGTCCGCTGACGCTGTGTTTCAGCGGGGCTCGCTACTGTTAGCAGGCCGATCTCTATATTTAGAACACGACCACCTGGGACTAATTTTAGCAATTTCTCTTACATAGTATACAG
>NW_014577445.1:66424-68399 GCF_000485595.1 Priapulus caudatus
CTCTCTCTCTCTCCATCTCCCTCTCTCTCTCCATCTCTCTCTCTCTCTCTCTCTCTCTCTCTCCTCTCTCTCTGCGCACGGTCGCGGCGGCGATTTATTCGTACATGGGCGCGTCTGCGTTCGACTGTTCAAATGCTCGCTGAGGTGAAGATCTTCCCATTCACCTTCCCTCCCCCCTTTTTCTATTCACCGTCTCATTACCGAAGTTATTTACGGCCTGTGGGATTTGAATTGTTACATGGGTTACAGGGACTGTGCCTGACGGTTACAACGATGACAGACCTTCCCTCGCATCATGACCTTCAGACTACAGACAAGGTCCCTGACCTGTGTTAGCGGTGTAGCGGCGACCTCTATACAGAACAGACACCTGGGACAATTTTAGCATTTCCCTTACATATATACAGATAGGATACAGATACATCGATACAGTAACGCCACCTCTATAGAACACACACCTGCATATAAAGGCCACCTCTATAGAACAGACACCTGCATATAAAGGACAATTTTAGCATTTCCCTTACATATATACAGAGTGTTATACAGTGACTTCACCTCTATAGAACGAGCACAATCAATCTTTTTGTTGTTTCTCTCGAATGACTCTATCATACAGGTTTAGAGTGTATTATATGGTTCTCAACTTGGTACAAGCACGTGATTAATGTGAATCGACGCGCGACCAACGCATCGAGTATTCTCGGTGGTTTGTCTCCAGTGCAATTATAACCCGTTCGTTTTACAATTATAGTATAACGCCGAAGAACTATAAAACGCATACTTCTCACATTCATCGTTTATGGCGTGCGTGTGCGCGCGTGCGTGTATCACAGATCTCTTCATACATATATATAGTAGATTGCTTATTCGCAGCAAGCAGCTGTGACGTCACAGACACGTACAAGATACTTCTCACAATAGTTGTTTATAGGGCGTACGTACCCGCGCGCGTGCGTGTATCACAGATCTCTATATGCGAGTAGATTTCCGTAGCTCAACAAGCAGCTGTGACGTCACAGATACGCGTCAGAGATAGAAGCAAGGCTTACGAGAATTGTGTTTGCCGCGTCGAGAACGAATTCGATTTCGTAAAGAATTTTACGATGGCTCGCGACCATTTAATTTCACTTCGATAGAGTTTAGGAAAGAGTTAGAATTACTCGCAAGGAGTTAACCAACTGTCCGCCTCCTTTCCTTATGATAGTATCGTGTGCGCAATATTCTTCCAGACATATTTAAATGCGTCTTTAATAGCATCAGGGAGTTATAATAAATATAGTCACGAATTTTAGTAGCAACTTTGGGGGAGGAAGTCGCGTTAAATCGTTTCCGAAAAATTCTCTCCTTCCAAGAAGAAAAAACGAGGGTAAGCTGCTAGGAATATATACTCGAATTATGTACTAGAATATTGATGATTTATTACGATGCATTTGATAATAATACTATTATTACTCATAAATATTACCCTACTACTAAATAAATAGTTCAATGGCAAATGCTTCCTACCAAATTTACCTAGAAACTGCAGCGTATACAATATAATATAATATAACATAATATACCGAGATAGAGGAAAGCGAAGAGAGAAGAGAGAGGAGAGAAGAGAGAGAGAGAGAAGAGAAGAGAGAGAGAGAGAGGAAGAGAGAGGAGGAGAGAGAGATAAGCGAGAGAGAGAGAGAAAGAAGAGTGAGAGAGAGAGAGAGAAAGAAAGAGTGAGAGGAGGAAAGAGAGACAGAGAGAAGAGAAAGAAAGGAGTGAGAGAAAGAGAAGAGAGACAGAGAGAGGGGGGAAAAGAGAGGGAGAGAAGAGGGATAAAGAGAGGGAGAGAGAGAGCGAGCCAGAGAGAGAGAGAGAGAGGGAGAGAGAGAAAAAGCGAGAGCGAGAGACAGAGAAGAGGAGAGAGAGAGAGGAGAGAGAGAGAGAGAGAGAGGAGAGAGAGGAGAAGAGAAAGAGCGCGCGAGAAGAGAGAAAG
>NW_014577445.1:68718-76228 GCF_000485595.1 Priapulus caudatus
ATTATAATACTAATTCATTGTATGATAATTAACATAATATCAGGAAGTAAATAATTCAATAATAGATTATTAACCTTCATATGTAGTATTATTAAACTTCTATTATATTCACCCTGGATAATAAATTAATTACACCGCGTAGAACTTTTCACAACCATCCCTCACTCCGCCCCACACACACACCATCCCTACGCGCCAATGCATCACCCCTCATCGTCATCATCATGCATCACCAACCACTCACCAGCTACATCATCATCAATCATAATCATCATCATCACCACCGCCATATCACCAAATTCATACATCATTCAATCATCATCAGCATCAATCACCACCATCATTCTTACCACCGCCGCCATCATCATCGACAACCACGACCACACCATCTGTCATCATCATCATCATCATCATCATCACCACCACCACCACACGTGAAGGACTTACTTCTCGCGGATCGTAGTTGTCTCCTCATCGTCCGCCTCCCTTCCTCCTCCTCCTCCTCCTCCTCCTCCTCCTGCCTACCGCCGCTAAGCCGTCCTGCGACGCGACGCCTTCCCCGCCGCGCCTCTCCTAGATCCACGCGGTCGCTGCTGCTGCTGCTGCTGCTGCAAGCCGTTGTTGTTGACGGTGATGGCGGCGTCGTCGAAGCACACGTTGGAGATGTTACCGGCGGCAGTCTCGTACGATCCTTACTCACGCACTGCTGCCTTCGCTCAACCCGGAGCTGCTGGGCTGCTGCTGCTGCTGGCCGTCGTCGCCGTCGTCATCGTCATCGTCGGTGGCGTCCGTCGACGAGTCGGACGCGCTCACGGTGATGCTCCTGTGTGAAGGAAAGACGAGGTGACGCGGTGGATAGCAAGGTCATGGGGTCGTGAGGGTGGTGGGGGTTATGAGGTGATGCGGTGGAGTACCAAGGTAATGGGGTCGTGAAGGTGGTGGGGTTATGAAGTGACGCGGTGTGGATAGGCAGAGGTCATGGGTCGTGAGGGTGGTGGGGGTTATGAGGTGACGCGGTGGATAGCAAGGTCATGGGGTCGTGAGGGTGGTGGGGGGTTAATGGAGGTGGACGTGGGTGGATAGCAAGTCATGGGGTCGTGAGAGTGGTGGGGGTTAGAGGTGACGCAGTGATAGCAAGGTCATGGGGTGCGTTGAGGGTGGTGGGTTATGAAGAGTGACGAGCGGTGGATAGCAAGTGTCATTGGGGTCGTGGGGGGGTGGGGGTTATGAGGTGACGGCGGTGGTATAGCAAGGTCCATGGGGTCGTGAGGGTGGTGGGGGTTATGAGGTGACGGCTGTGGATACAAGGTCATTCGGGGTCGTGAGGGTGATGGGGGTGCTTATGAGGGGCTTGCGTGGATAGGCAAGGTATGGGGTCCGTGAGGGATGGTGAGGGGTTATGAGGTGAGCACGTGTGGATCAGCAGGCAGGGGGTCGTGAGGGTGGTGGGGGTTTATGAGGTGATGGCGGTGGAATAGCAAGGTCATGGGTGTGAGGGTTGGTGGGGGCTACGCGGTGAACCGGTGGATAGCAAGGTCATGGGGTCGTGAGGGTGGTGGGGGGTTATGAGGGGTTGCGGTGGATAGCAAGGTCATGGGGTCGTGAGGGTGGTGGGGGTTATGAGGTGAATCGCGGTGGCATAGCAAGGTCATGGGTCGTGAGGGTGTGGGGGGTTATGAAGGTGACGCGGTGGATAGCAAAGGTCATGGGGTCGTGAGGGTGGTGGGGTTATGAGGTGACGCGGTTGGATAAGCACGGTCATCGGGGTCGTGGAAGGGTGGTGGGGGTTATAGGTACGGCGGTGGATAGCAAGGTCATGGGTCGTGAGGTGGTGGGGTTATGAGGTGACGCGGTGGATAGCAAGGTCATGGGGTCGTGAGGGTGGTGGGGGTTATGAGGTGACGCGGTGGATAGCAAGGTCATGGGGTCGTGAGGGTGTGGGGTTATGAGGTGAGACGTGCGCTGGATAGCAAGGTCATGGGGGTCGTTAAGGGTGGTGGGGTATGAGATAACGGCGGTGAGTAGCAAAGGTCATGGGGTTCGTGAGGGTGGTGGGGTTTATGAAGGTGATGCGTGGACTAGCAAGGTCATGGGTCGTAAGGGTGGTGGGGTTATGAGGTGGACGCGGTGGAATAGCAAGGTCATGGGGTCGTGAGGGTGGTGGGGGTTATGAGATAACCGCGGTGGGATAGCAAGGTCATGGGGTCGTGAGGGTGGTGGGGGTTATGAGGTGGTGCGGTGGATAGCAAGGTCATGGGGTCGTGAGGGTGGTGGGGGGTTATGAATGGTGGTTGCGGTGGATAGCAAGGGTCATGGGGTCGTGAGGGTGGTGGGGGTTATGAGGTGACAGCAGGTGGATAGTAAGGTTGCAATGGGTCGTGAGGGTGGTGGGGGTTATTGAGGGGTTGGCGGTGGATAGCAAGGTCATGGGTCGTGAGGCGTGGTGGGGGGTTACGAGGTGACGCGGTGGAAGTAGGCAAGGTCATGGGGTCGTGAGGGTGGTTGGGGGTTATGAAGGGTTGCGTGGATAGCAAGGTCATGGGTCGTGAGGGTGGTGGGGTTATGAGGTGCGCGGTGGATGCAAGGTCAATGGGGTCGTGAGAGTGGTGGGGGTTATGAGAGTGCTGCAGGTGGAATAGCAAAGGTCATGGGGTGAGTGAGGGTGTGGGGGTTACGAGGTGAGCGCGTGGTGGATAGCAAGGTCATGGGGTCGTGAGGGTGAGTGGGGGTTAATGAGGTGACGCGGTGGATAGCAAGGTCATGGGGTCGTGAGGGTGGTGGGGGTTATGAGGGGTTGCGGTGGATAGCAAGGTCATGGTCGTGAGGGTATGGGGGTTATGAGGGTCACGTGGATATGCAAGGTCATGGGTCGTGAGGGTGGTGGGGGTTATGAGGTGACGCGGTGGATTAGCAAGGTCATTGGCGGGTCGTGAGGGTGGTGGGGGGTATATTTTTATGAGGTGAGCGCGGTGGATAGCAAGGTCAATGGGTCGTGAGGGTGTGGGGGTTTGAGGTGAACGCAGTGGATAGGCCAAGGTTCATTGGGTCGTGAGGGTGGGTGGGGTTATGATGTGAACGCGGGTGGATAGCGAAAGGTCATGGGGTCCAGTGAGGGTGGTGGGGGGTACGAAAGGTGACGCCGGTGGATGAAGCAAGGTCATAGGGGTTCGTGAGGATGTTGGGGGTTATGAGGTGACGCGGTGGGAAAAAGCAACGGTCATGGGGTGCGTTGAGGGTGGGGGTTGATGGAGGTGACCGCGGTGGATAGCAAGGTCACGGGGGTCACGTGAGGGTGGTGGGGGTTTACGAGGTGACGCGTGGATAGCAAGGTCCATGGGGTCGTTGAGGGTGGTGGGGGGTTATGAGGTGACGCGGTGGATAGCAAGGTCATGGGGTCGTGAGGGTGGTGGGGGGTTATGAGGTGACGCGGTGGATAGCAAGGTCATGGGGTCGTGAGGGTGGTGGGGGTTATGAGGTGACAGGCGGTGGGGGGGATAGGCAAGGTCTATGGGGTCGTGAGGTGGGTGGGGGTTATGAGGTACGGCAGTGGATAGGCAAGAGTCTTGGGGTCGTGAGGGGTGGTGGGGGTTTTATGAAGGTGACGGCGGTGGATAGCAGAGGTCATGGGGTCGTGAGGGTGGTGGGGGTTATGAGGTGAACGCGGTGGATAGGCAAGCGTCATGGGGTCGTGAGGGCGTGGTGGGGTTATGAGGTGACGTGGTGGATAGCAAGGTCATGGGTCGTGAGGGGTGGTGGGGGTTATGAAGGTGATGCAGTGATAGCAAGGTCTTGGGTCGTGAGGTGGTGGGGGGTTATTGAGGTGACGCGGGTGCGATAGCAAGTGTCTATGGGCTCGTGAGGGTGGTGGGGTTATGAGGTGGACGTGGTGGTAGGCAAGGTCATCGGGTCCCCGTGGAGGTGGTGGGCGTACCGAGGGGTCAACGGTGGATTAGCATAGGTCTTGGGGTCGTGAGGGTGGTGGGGATTATGAGGATTGACGCGGTGGAATAGCAAGGTTCATGGCGGTCGGTGAGGTGGTGGGGGTTTAATGAGGTGACGTGGTGGAATAGCAAGGTCATGGGGTCGTGAGGGTGGTGGGGGTTACGAGGGGTGCACGGTGGATAGCAAAGGTCATGCCATGGGTCGTGAGGGTGGTGGGGGGTTTATGAGGGCGTCAAGCGGTGGAATAGCAAGGTCAGTGCTCATGGGCGTGAGGGTGGTGGGGGTTATGAGGTGACGGGTGGATAGCAAGGTCATGGGTCGTGAGGGTGGTGGGTTATGAGGTGACGCGGTGATAGCAAGGTCAAATGGGGTCGTGTGAGGTGTGGGGGTTAATGAGGGGTTCGCGGGATCATGAAGTGGGGGAGGTCGCAGAGAAGGAATGGTTGGGGTGAGCCACGGGGCAATCATGCGGTGCACCACCACAACACCTACGAGGAAGGAAGGGTTGGGTGAGTACCACCGGCATCATCGGTGGACCACCCACACCTAACGAGCAAGGAAGGGTTGGGTGAGTACCACGACATCATCCGGTGCACCACCGCACACGCCTACGAGCAAGGAAGGGTGGGTGAGTACCACGGGCCATCATCGGTGCACCACCACAGCGACACCTAACGAGAAGAAGGGTTGGTAAGTACCACCGGCCATCATCGGTGCACCACCACACACCTAGGCGGGAGAGGAAGGTTGGGTGAGTACCGCCACGGCACATCGGTGCAACCACCACCACAACCGTAAGCGAGGAGGAATGGTTGGGTAAGTACCCGGGCATCCTGCGGTGCAGCACCAACACACCTACGAGGCAAGGAAGGGTTGGGTGAGTACCGACGGGCATCCATCGGTGGCACACCGACACACCTAAGACGAGAGGAAGGAAATGGTTTGGGTAAGTACCCACGGGCATCAATCGGCTGGCTACCACCACGACACCTACGAGGAAAGGAAGGGTTGGGTGAGGTACCACGGGCATCATCGGTGGCACGCCCCCACACGTAACGAGAAGGAATGGTTGGGTAAGTACCACGGGCATCCATCGTGCACCACCACACACCTACGAGCAAGTGAAGGGTTGGGTAAGTACCGGACGGGCAACAGGGTCGTGCACCACCGACAACACGCGTACGGCGACGTCAAGGAACGGGTTGGGGTAAAAGTAGCCGGACGGCAATCGATCGGTTGTGCACGCCAACCACAAGCCAGCCATACGAGCAAGGAAGGGGGTCTTGGGTAAGAAGTTAGGCCCAACGGAGCATACATCGGAGCGGTGGCAGAGGAGCCGAGCGCGCCCCCACCACGACGAGGAATGAAGGGGTTGGGTGAGTAGTGACTGAGTACAGCAACGGACATCATCGCTGCACCCATCCCCACACCGGGCTCGAGCGTAACGAGCAAGGGAAGGATTGGGACGAGTCATGAGGTCACGGGAGGTCATGAGGAGTCGCGGGTGCAGATTTGCAGGGGGTTGAGTGAATTGAGTATATGAATGCTATGTGTTACAGGTACTTTGCGGGTGTGTAGATATTTTTATGTGGTTGGTCACATCCGTTCTCGTAAATATAGTTTAGGAACCAACGGGAAAAAATACCCGACTTTCAAATCGAATTTTTTTTTCATGCTTTTTCAGAGCGGCTGGGCTCCCCCACATCCGCAACGTTATTAACCCAAATTTCACGTAGCCCCCTGATAGCTAGTGACTGACTTTAGCAAGAAAAACTTATTGTGTGAGAGAGAAAGAGAGTGAGAGCGAGTGAGATAAGAAAGAAGAAGGCAAGAAAAGCGAAAGAGAGAACAGAGAGAGAGAGAGAGAGAGAGAGAGAGAGAAGAGAAGAGAGAGAGAGAGAGAGAGAAAGCGGAAGCGGAGAGAGCGTGAAGCACACACACACACACACACACACACACACACACACACACACACACACACACACACACACACACACAGAGAGAGAGACAGAGAGCGTGAAGAACAGGTTCCTGCATGAGAGGTAATTGCTGTTACATAGCGAGAAACATTAGGTGTGTAAGCCGGTAGTGAGATAGATAGACAGCTTGACAGGATCATGACACGCTCATGTTCACGCGCTCTGAGTATTAGATATAGCACCCTGCCTGCCCGCCTGCCTGCCTGCCTGCCTGCCTGCATGGCTGCCTGCCTGCCTGCCTGCCTGCCTGCCCGCCTACCTGTCTGTCTGCCTGCATGGCTGCCTGCCTGCCCGCGCGCCTGCCTGTATGGCTGCCTGCAGGCGACACGCGCGGGTAGCCGACACGGCGCGAGAGAGAGAGAGAGAGAGAGAGAGAGAGAGAGAGAGAGAGAGGAAGGAAAGAGTGTGAGAGAGAGAGGAGGGAAAGAGTGAGAGAGAGAGAGAGAGGAGGGACAGAGTGTGCGTGCATTCGCGCGTTGACATGTGTACGTGGTAGTACAGGTGGTAGTATACATATCGTCAGGAATTAATAATGACAAATTACTTTGTCAATGATAATGATAATTTGTCATTATTAACTCCTGATATCGTGTAATGTACAGGCATTACAGACACCGTGAAAACACCGTAGCCACAAAGTAGAGCCACCGTGATAGCCTGGCGTGCGTGCGTGTGTGCGTGTGTGCGTGCGTGCGTGCGTGCGTGAGTCCGCTGTGCTCAAAACCTATTTCTTTCCATCACACCGCTGCGAATTGTTCGCGTTTTACTGAGAGATTTAAGATGTAAGAGCAGAAGAGAGAAACCCCCCGCGTGCGCCCATTAGCTGCTACTGTAGGTGTGCCACTCACGTGCCTCTCACCAACTCTCTTACTCACGTACGTCCACCACTAAGCTATAAATCCGTGTACGCTTGCTTCTATCCCTCGAGTAAACAATCTTAAAATCGTCTCCCACTTGATCCATTAATCCTCATATGTTTCCCCCATCGAACCAACACTCCTCCTAAACCGCTCCCCCAATCTACTCCATTAATCCCTATGTACGCTTGCACTCCTCGTAAAAACACTTTCGTCTCTCCTTCGTCTCTCGTGTTTTTTCCTCGAGGATCGGTCAGCCATGAACGAGAACAAATCGCACAGTATTCTGCGATGCAACGCTATGAAAAACGCTCCACTACAAAACATCCCCTCTTGCGCGTGAGCGCTCGAGAGCAAATTCCATTAACGCACGTTAACTTGACGCGTTTTCATTATCGCGCAAACTTTTTCTCGTGAACAATCTTAGCTCTAGAGCTGCTGCATGAGGCCGCCGCTTGAAAACACAAAACACAAAAAACACAAACATACAAAGCGAAGCAATTCTGCAGATTATTAAATTTAAGAAAAACAAAAGCACACAGGGAATAAACGCCCGCTACGATTATAACGATAACGACGACGATGATGTTGATGATGATGACGACAAAGAGAGCTTAAATTCAAATCCCAATCATCCAATCCCAATCATCGCCATCATCATCATCATCGTCGCCATCATCATCATCATCATCATCATCATCATCATCATCATCATCATCATCATCATCATCA
>NW_014577445.1:76238-81743 GCF_000485595.1 Priapulus caudatus
GAGAGAGAGAGAGAGAGAGAGAGAGAGAGAGAGAGAGAGAGGAAGCGTGAGAGAGAGAGAGAGAGAGGAGGGACAGAGTGTGCGTGCATTCGCGCGTTGACATGTGTACAACCGGTGGTAGTATACATATCGTCAGGAGTTAATAATGACAAATTACTTTTGATACTTTTACGATCCTGATATCGTGTAATGTACAGGCAGTACAGACACCGTAGCCACAAAGTATAGCCACCGTGATAGCCTGGCGTGCGTGCGTGCGTGTGTGCGTGTGTGCGTGAGTGAGCACGTGCGTGCGTGCGTGTGTGCGTGCGTGCGTGCGTGCGTGCGTGAGTCTGCTGTGCTCAAAACCTATTTCTTTCCATCACACCGCTGCGAATTGTTCGCGTTTTACTGAGAGATTTAAGATGTAAGAGCAGTAGAGAGAAACCCCCCGCGTGCGCCCATTAGCTGCTACTGTAGGTGTGCCACTCACGTGCCTCTCACTGACTCTCTTACTCACGAACGTCCACCACTAAGCTATAAATCCGTGTACGCTTGCTTCTATCCCTCGAGTAAACAATCTTAAAATCGTCTCCCACTTGATCCATTAATCCTCATATGTTTTCCCCATCGAACCAACACTCCTAAACCGCTCCCCCAATCTACTCCATTAATCCCTATGTACGCTTGCACTCCTCGTAAAAACACTTCTAACTCCTTCGTCTCTCGTGTTTTTTCGCTCGAGGACCGGTCAGCCATGAATGAGAACAAATCGCACAGTATTCTGCGATACAACGCCATGAAAAACGCTCCACTACAAAACATCCCCTCTTGCGCGTGAGCGCTCGAGAGCAAATTCCATTAACGCACGTTAACTTGACGCGTTTTCATTATCGCGCAAACTTTTTCTCGTGAACAATCTTAGCTCTAGAGCTGCTGCATGAGGCCGCCGCTTGAAAACACAAAACACAAAAACACAAACATACAAAGCGAAGCAATTCTGCAGATTATTAAATTCAAGAAAAACAAAAGCACACATGGAATAAACGCACGCTACGATTATAACGATAACGACGACGATGATGTTGATGATAATGACGACAAAGAGAGCTTAAATCTCCGTTCAAATCCCAATCAACCAATCCCAATCATCGCCATCATCATCATCATCGTCGTCATCATCGCCATCATCATCATCATCATCATCATCATCGTCATCATCATGGCATGGACTTACCCTGGGGTGGGTGGCTGGATGCGGTGAGCGAATCGTGATGGTTTGCCCCTCGGCTGTTTTCCCGTCGTCGTCGTCGTCGTCGTCGTCGTCGTCTCCGCTGCTGCTGCTGCTGCTGCTGCTGATGATGGCTTCTCCTCTACCGTGAGTCGCGCCATGGGATTCACGAAGCCTGTCGGTTCTTCACTCATTATCTCCTCCTGCTGCTGTTGCTGCTGTTGTTGCTGTTGTTGTTGTTGCTGCTGGGTGTTGTTGTTGTTGTGGTGGTTGTGGTGGCGGTGGTGTTGTTCGGACGCGCGCGCACGCTGCAGTCGCTGAGTGTAGTACTGTATGCGCGCCTGCCGCTGCTGGTCCGTGTACGGGAGGATCTTCCCACTCCTCTCTCCTCCTCCTCCTCCTCCTCCTCCTCCTCCTCCTCCTCCTCCTCCTCCTCCTTCTCCTCCTCCTCTGTCCAGCAGGGAGAAGTCACAAGAGTCGCTGCTGTGTTCGCGAGGCGACGTGTCGCTGCACGTTCCCTCGCTCGACGCACTAGTTATCACGCTGCCCGACATGCTGGCCGATGTGTGATCCTCCTCCCTCTCCTGCTGCCGCTGCTGCTGCTGCACCACCTCCTCTTCCTGCTGCTCCTCCTCCTGCTGCTCCTCCTCCCTGTCCTGCTGCTCCTCCTCCCTCTCCTCCTCCTCCTGCTCCTCCTCCTGCTGCTGCTGCTGCTGCGTGTAGCTATCCATGGCAGCGTGCTGCGTGTGTATCGTCACGCTCAGCGCTGCCTCATTATTCCGCCTCGCCGCCTCCGCGCGGCAATCATCGCGCGGTGGCTGCTGCTGCAGCGGCGCTGGGGGCGGTGCATCATCGGTGCCGCACGACGCGTGGGCCACCGCGGGGGCAGCAGCTGTCGCAGCGTCCGCCACCGACACCGCCGCTGCCGCATCGCACCCCACATCCTTCAACTCCGCAGCCTCCCTGCTCGCATCCTCGAGCGTCCGGCACCGATCGCAGGCCGCGTCGCCGACGCTGCCGTCACCCGCGCCGACCGTTGCCACGGCGACCGCCGCCTCGCAGCCGACGTCGGTGGCGCCCCCTCGCGGCGCGTCGTCGCCGCACGCGACCGTGCGCGAGCGGTGGCTGGAGCAGCGGTCACACACAACGTCGCGCACGCGCCCCATCCCCACCGCGATCGTGCGCGTCTCCACGGCAACGCATCGCTCGCACGGCGGCGCCGCGGTGACGTCGTAGTCGCCCGTCGCCGTGGAGACGAGCGTCGTCGCCGTGGGGGCGCTACCAGCCTGCACGCCCGTCGACCGACACTTGGGTTTCACGAGACAGATGTCACAGTCCAGGTGACCGCTGGAGCCGTCGTCGCCGACGGCAACGTCCGCCGTCGTCGCCGACACCGTTCCCACGGCAACGGCGACCAGCGCCACTGCCGTTCCCACGGCAACGTCCGCCGTCCTCGTCGCCGTCGTCTCCACGGCGACGCACGCGGTCGCAGCCGCCGTCGTTTCCACGGCGACGTCGGCGGTCGTCGGCGCAGCGTCCGTCGCCACGGCGACGTCGATCATCTCGACGCTGCTGCTGCTGCTGCTGCCGGACGGGCGACCGGACTCTGTGAGAGATGCATCGCTCTTCACAGCTTTCTCCGTCTGCGCCGTGTTGCAGTCGCCGGGCCGCGCGTTGTTGCTCGAGGGAGCGGTTGTGTTTGCGTAGGTTCCACCTCGCTGCCCCCTGCTGCTGCTACTGCCACTGCCGGTATCTGTGTCGCCGCCCTCGCTAGCTCGCAGCGCACGCGCCGGGTCGTTAGCGTCGTTAGCGTCGCGCTTCATTAGCGGCCTCACCTGCGCGAGCTTACGCTCCTCCGTCGCCGTGTCGGCAAACGTCGTCGCCGCCGGCAACGGCTCAGTGTTCGTCTGCTTGTCCAACCCTCCTCCTCCTCCTCTTCCTCCCCCTCCTCGTCCTCCTCCCCCGTCCCGCTCCACGCACCGCTTGCACTCATAGACCGACTCGTCCCAGTTTTCCGTTTCCGTCGCGCGGTGTACGGTGGCGTGCTCTGGTGTCGCGCGGCGTCGATCGCACTCCGCGCACGCGAGAACCGGCGTGTTCGTACCGACCTCTGACCTCGCTGCGGCGGCGTCGGTCGCCGTGGCGACGTCGCGGGCGGCCGCGGCGCGCGTGTGCACCGTCCCCACGTCGCGCGTCATCGGCTTGAAGCTGAGCCCGACCGTGCGGCTGGGTTTCTTCACCTCGATGTCGGCCTGCACGCCCATGTTGCGGCACGCACGGTTCCTGACGGGCGAGCCCGGGGTCGCGGCGGGGTCAGCGGGCGAGTGCGTGATCGTGTGGTGCATGTTGAGGTGCAGAGCGGACGTGTGGTTTCGCTCCGGCTGCTGCTGCTGCTGCTGCAGCGAGGCGTATGCCGTCACGTCGCCATCACCCACGCCCCTGTCACGCGTCTCCGCCCGCTCACCACCAGGTGGCGCCTCCTCTGAAGACTTGTCGTCGTCGTCGTCCTCGTCGACTGGGTGGTCGCCGACGGCAACATCGCGGGTCGTGGGGGTCGTTGCCGCGGGCGACGGCGTCGTCGTCGTCGTCGTCGTCTCGCGCGCTCGCAGCTGTAGCGCTAGCAGACGCTTCTCCTCGCGTGTGACGTTCAGCCGCGCTCGCATCAGCGGCACCGATCGAACCTCCTCTTCCAGCTCCCGCATCCGCCGCAACGCCAGCGCCATCTGCTCCCGTATCGCCTCGAGCGGTGGCGCCCCCGCACGCCCCGCGCCGCCGCCGCGACCTCCCGACCCCGCCGCTCGTGCATCGATGCGCGCCACGTTGGCCGCGAGCTGGGATGAGGTGACGCCGGCGGTCGCCGCGGCGACGACGGGAGCGAACGGGAGGCTGGAGGCGACGCTGACATCCGAAGCAAGAGAACTCAGCGAGTCCGTCTTCTCCATCGTCGTCGTCGTCGTCGTGGCGACGGACACGGGCGCCACCTGCACGAGCCGTCGCCGTGGAAACGTGTTGCAGGATCCTCCCTCGAGCTTCGGCGGGCGCTGGGGCTGCTCCACGCGGCCAGGGGGCGCTGTCCGCACCGCGGGGGCGCCAGTGTGCGCGCCCGGCGGCCGGAACACCTCGACGAACCGAGGCACGGGTTCCGAGAACTCACGCCGGCCGTTCCTGTTGTCGTCGGCGGCGGCGGAACCTTGCGGCGGGGTGCGCTGCAACCGCCCGCTATCGCGTGGGGGCGCTGGCGGGGAATGCTGTGGGGGCGCTGGCATAGGCGTGGAATGCTGCGGGGGCGCAGGCGTCAATTCCGCGGACGGCGGGGAATGTGGAGGCGGTGCCGGCGTCGGCAGGGAATGTTTGCGCGGGGGCGGCGGCGGCGGCGACTGCGCGTCGCTGCTGTCGCTTCCCTCGCTGCGTCGCCGCACGCCCGCCCGCCCCGCCCCCGCCCCCGCCCCCGCTCCGTACATGCGCTGCAGCCCCACGCTGCGGTGTCCATACAGCGCCGCGACGGCCGTCACGTCGACCTTGAAGCGCCGCGCGATGTCCTCTAACTCCCGCGGATCCCCGCCCGCCGTCGCCGCCGCCACAGCCTCCGCCGCACGCTGACGCTGCAGCGAGTTGGTGCCGTCGCCGTGGCGACGCCGCGCCGCGCCGCGGTACGCGTGCACGTCGATGGGGAGGCGGCCGGGGGCGGGGCGCGATCGATCCGCCGCCCCCACGGACGCGCTGCGGGGGAGGAGGGAGAGCGGCGGGCGGTGCTTGTCCCGTGGCCCGCGTAGGCTGCCCCCGTACTCTCCCCCGCCCCCGCCGCCGCCACCCTCGCCGTTCCAGCTCGCGCTCATGCGGCTATCGTGGCTCCCCCTGCCGTCGACGCTCGACGAATCAGAGAGCTCGTGGTCGCGGAGTATCTCTTCGAAGTCTGCGACGACGTGCCGCCACGCCTCGCTGTCATCGAGGATGTCCGTGGATCGCGACGTGTCAGCAGACGACGACGACGGGGGCGACGCGAGCCGCGCCAACGCCATCTATGAACGACACACGGAAACTCTGTAAGCTGAGTGAGTGGAAGTATGAGGGGAGAGAGAGAGGGTAGTGAAAGAGTGGGCAAGGAGAGGGAGAGAGACATGGAACAGAGGGAGAGGGAAGAATGGGAGATGTCGACAGAGACAACATTATTACATAGTACGAACATTAATTATTGTTAATTGTGGATCCTAAATTTATCAGTCTGCTCATTCTGGAAATAAATTGCTATATATGTATATATATATATATATATATATATATATATATATATATAT
>NW_014577445.1:82571-84962 GCF_000485595.1 Priapulus caudatus
AGTGGTGATATGCTTACAAATATCACATGTGTACCCTGACACAGTTAGGGGTGATATGATAATATACATAATTATAAATATATTATATATATATACATTATGTATATCATTGTGTAAATTATGTATATTTGACAGATATCATATCACCCCTAACTGTGTCATGGTACATGTACATGTTTACATCGTTTGGTGATACGTTTACATGTATACCTTATTCTGTGATACATATAGATCATATATATATGTGTGTGTGTGTGTGTGTGTGTACGTGCACGTGCACGTGTGTGTGTGTGTGTGTGTGTGTGTGTGTGTGTGTGTGTGTGTGTGTATCATGCTCTGACACATGTACAGACGTGACATCTGCATGCAGTTGATGTGTGTATCATTCTAACATACACCGTGAGCACCCACAGTGAATATAACAGTGGTGCGCCATATAGTTAAGAACAACTGCGTCGTCACGCCTTGCGAGTGCTGCCACCTACCTTGCCCTCGGGTTCGGACATGTATCCGGGGAGGGTCTGCCCCCGCGTCGCCGCCGCCGCCGCGTCGCCTCCTCCTCCGCCTCCTCCCTGAGCGAGCAGACCTTCCACGTTCTTCCTCATCTTGCGCTTGCTGCGGTATCGCTTCCTCAGCTCCTTCAGGCCCTCGCCGCTGTTCATCATGTCGTCGCAGTAGCGAACAAAGTCGACGTCGATGTGGTAGCCGTAGGGGCAGCAGGAGCAGCTCACCTCCCCCGGCCGCGCGCCCGCCGCCGCCGCCGCCGCATCTGAAACACACGCAGAGAGAGAGAGATGAGTGACTTTAATATTAGAGTCTTAACGTCCGTCGCTCGATTTTATACTGTGATGGCATCGAGGGAAAACTGCGGCGAATCTGTGTGGTGTAGTGCGGCAGTAGATATGCAGGCCACGTAGAGACGGTCTAGGCCTCCGCTACACACACGCAGCGTGAGAAGAGAGACTTTAAGTTCGTCGACGGTTAGCTTTATATCGTATCGTAAGGGCATCGAGTGAAAGGTGAGGCGAATCCACAAGAGGTAGTGGCAGTGGACACGTAGCGTGTATCATGTAGAGACAGTCTAGGCCTCCGATCAGGAGTGTCTCTCTCTACAACAGGTAGTACTAGTAGCAGTAGACACGTAGTGTGTATCATGTAGAGACAGTCTAGGCCTCCGATCAGGAGTGCATGGTACAGCAACGGGTAGAGCATGGCCTCTGTGGCGTGTGTATCACGTAGAGATGGTCCGTGATTGTACGATGTCACGTCGCGGCGTCGGTGATCACCCGCGGGGGGTCGGCCTGTGCCGGGGTCTGCGCTGCACGCGCACGCAATTGACCTATCTACCTGAGAGAGATCAACACGACCCTTGCACCGCCGCTACCGCCTGCCGCAAACATCGTTGTTAGGTCAGTGGTTGGCCGGTCAAGCTAACGCAGGTTGTACGTGCGATCGTGCATGTGAGCATGCCACGTCATCGAATATGTGGTACTTCGTCGCAAAGCATTGTTTTTAGAACGTCTTGTCGCAACGCTGATTGGCCAGAGCTGCCGAGTAATCAAGCCAGGTTAATAGATGGAGGATAGGTGAATTAATTTAGCAGGTAGAAACTTTGGCGGTCCTTCCTGATGTTCAAGTGCATTAACACTGTTTTGAAATGCACACAACATTTCTGTTTACAAAATTTCCAAAATCTTTTGCTTTAGAGAATTAGGTTACAGAAATAAATTATAATCGCCATGCTAAAAAATCTGAAACTGCAGATATACAAAAAATTTGGTTTTTGAACGCAAAACACATTTACCTACACCTAACACTCATTTACAATTAATGACTATGATCAAATCTTAGTACACCGAAGAGAACAACACGACATAGATCACGTCATACATAGATTATTATTTATTATTATTATTAAATCGTTATTGCATGAATTCAGATACAAATACATGTACTGACGACGACAGTTTTTTTGCACGGAAAAAATCTGGATAACAGCGAATAGTGGATTGAGTAGTTAAAATATAACATTTCTGGACGGATACGTACAATTAGCAAGTGCGAACAACATGGAAGAAAATATATACAAACAAAAACCTAAGACACCCTAGACTTTACAACGACTCACTGAATAGCAGTAAGGACAGGTATTATTTTAACACGTCTGCCTAATTTTTGGCAGCTCGCTGCATGTTGACCACGCCGGTCGTACGTCGGATGATTATACGGCCTGTAGCCCACCGTAAACGCTGACCGTCTCACGCCGCCGCCCTCTGCCCCCAGCTGCCCCCCGTCCCCCCCCCCCCGCCGGTGTCCTGCGCCGGGTGGACATCTCATCCGAGCCGAGAGAGATGACCAATCTCGGCTCGCGTGGGGGGGTGCAGAAGTAGT
>NW_014577445.1:86998-87829 GCF_000485595.1 Priapulus caudatus
ATACATACGTACCCAACCCACACACCCACCTACCTACATACACAACCACCCACCCACCTACCTACCTACATACACAACCACCCACACACCCCCCTACCTACATACACATACATACATACGTACCCAACCCACACACCCACCTACCTACATACACAACCACCCACCCACCTACCTACCTACATAAATACATACGTACCCAACCCACACACCCACCTACCTACATACACAACCACCCACCCACCTACCTACCTACATACATACATACGTACCCAACCTACATACATACACAACCACCCACGCACACACTCATGCACCTATACCTACATATAAGCACAGGAGTCAAGAACACCAGCAAAATCCACTCCGATCAAACGTCGTCGCACAGATGTCCTAGAATTATTGCGACTGACCGTTCGCACGAAACCTGAACGTGATCGTTCTTACGTTCAACATCAACTTAGTACAACGTTCAGTACAACACGCCGCTTGTGCCACGCAATCAGGACACGCTTACAGCTACCCCCGCACGCACGACGCTGACGCTGCGTGTTTCCTCTGATCTTTATTTTTTCTACGTCGTGCCTCAGTATGGTGGTTGCACCGGTGCGTGCGTAGGTCGCTCTGCTGATTAGCTGGCTACGCTGCCTTCGTGCCAACAATGGCAAAACATTCATCCAAGCACGCGCAGGCGTGTGTGTGTGATGCGACAGTTGTCGTCTATAGCAACCACCAGAGGGCAGTGCAACACCATTTCGGTTAGAGTCCCTTCATATTGATATTATGATATCAGGAGTAGATAATAGAAGAATCTTCTATTATCTACTCCTGATA
>NW_014577445.1:88029-91374 GCF_000485595.1 Priapulus caudatus
ATACGTACCCAACCCACACACCCACCTACCTACATACACAACCACCCACCCACCTACCTACCTACATACATACATACGTCCCCAACCCACACACCCACCTACCTACATACACAACCACCCACCCACCTACCTACCTACATACATACATACGTACCCAACCCACACACCCACCTACCTACATACACAACCACCCACCCACCTACCTACCTACATACATACATACGTCCCCAACCCACACACCCACCTACCTACATACATACACAACCACCCACGCACACACTCATGCACCTATACCTACATATAAGCACAGGAGTCAAGAACACCAGCAAAATCCACTCCGATCAAACGTCGTCGCACAGATGTCGTACAATTATTGCGACTGACGGTTCGCACGAAACCTGAACGTGATCGTTCTTACGTTCAACATCAACGTAGTCTTTCGTTGAGTACAACACGCCGCTTGTGCCACGCAATCAGGACACGCTTACAGCTACCCCCGCACGCACGAGGCTGACGCTATGTGTTTCCTCTGATCTTTATTTTTTCTACGTCGTGCCTCAGTATGGTGGTTGCACTGGTGCGTGCGTAGGTCGCTCTGCCGATTAGCTGGCTACGCTGCCTTCATGCCAACAATGGCAAAACATTCATCCAAGCACGCGCAGAGGTGCGTGTGTGTGTGTGATGCGACAGTTGTCGTCTATAGCAACCACCAGAGGGCAGTGCAACACCATTTCGGTTAGAGTCCCTTCATATTGATATTATGATATCAGGAGTAGATAATAGAAGAATCTTCTATTATCTACTCCTGATGATATATATATATATATATAATATATCAGGCCGATTCAGGCGTGAATAATAATAGATCTATTCACTCTATTAATCAAATAATGAGACACTTTAAATTTCGAGGTCTAGGTGCATATGTTGTTAAGAGACTATAAATAACTGCAGAGTTTATGTCATCTAAAATCTAAATGTTATACATGTGGCAAAGGAACTTCGTGTCATTTCTTTGTTTGTCGGTATATACGCTATGAGCTCCCAACGATATGATTATCCAGCTTAACTGAGTGGACCCCTGCATCACTATATCTGCATAATCTTGCTAGAGACGTGTATGTAGCTACTGATAATATATCAGTAGCATCTATAACACATGAATCTACATATCTTACTATATGCTGCATTACTGTATGCTATTATCAAGAGCAAACAGGTAATGCAGAAGTATGAACCAGAGTACATCTCGTTGCTTCGTTTTCAGTTGGTTTTCTGCCACTAAAGAGCTGCCATAGAGAATAATTGAAGCGGGTTTTTAAGACGTTATTTTGCCAATTTACACTTCCCATCTTTCAATATCGTAGGAAATTATGCATATTTTCTATTTATAAAACTTTTTTATATACTATTTATATACCTCGACATGATATTTGTGACCCGCTCCAGCAAAACCAGGATTAAGTAGGAAATTCTACAAATTGAGTTATGTGCATATCTGAATAGATCATTTAATTACCTTTAAAATGATATATAATATTTGGCTATATCTAAAGAATTGACCGATTCTACAGCAATTTGAAGATCGGAAACTGACTTATTCCGGAATATGCAGCTTTTGAGATAAAGCGTTCCGGGTAAGGGGCCCAGTCCCCTTCAAAATTTTATATCATTTTCCACATTGGTGGAGGAGCACTGATAATAGGTGGCTTGGAATTTACACTGTTCACTTGTTTCTTACCGCCGGTTCCAGCCAGATCCAGCGCAATATTCTTGAAAGGCGACGTGCTGCGACCGCGGCGCCCTCTGGTGGGAAGTGTCGCCATCTTCAGTCGAAATCAGGAATCAAATCACCTCGACGCGGGTCGCATGCGTGCGTCAGCGGCGACCTGGAGTGAAACAAGAGAACATCCATGACGAGTCTGAGATTACACCGTGCCTCGGTAGAGTCGTTACAGCACCGCACACCTGCTAATGAAGCAACGCACATACGTACATACAGTCGAACCCATGATACCCGCACACCTCTATAGAACTAACACCTGTCTATAAAGGACAGCACTATAAAACTAACACCTGTCTATAAAGGACACCACTATAAAACTAACACCTGTCTATAAAGGACAGCACTATAAAACTAACCCCTGTCTATAAAGGACACATTTGCTGTTTCGCTCGAGTGGCAGTCTATACAGTGAAAGAAGCTCTATATAACAGACACCCATCTATGAAGGAGAATGCTATTATTCGTCTTGAGCGACCTTATATAGAGGGTTGGCTGCATTGTGAGAGGCATGCGTATTCAGTGTGAGCAAATAAGGAGCACATCAGAGCTCCCAGCACATACATCGCGCGCCCACTCGTAAAACACTACACACAAGATTAGCTCGAAAAAATGTCTTGCGAGCTCATTGTGTTCAGAATTCGCTGAAAAGCCGAGAATTGTCAATTTGCTTTGCAAAGTTTAGGATCGTTTTACACGTTAACTGAAGTTTGCTTTGCAGGAAATATCCTATTTAACCGAGGTCCTGTCCCGATAATCCGATTAAAATAACGTACGCAAATACTGTTTATTCAAGGCCCGATAAAGCCGGGACATTGTATTACATAAAGGAATATCGCTCACAATAGCAACAAAAACACTATGACTTATAAAGTGCAACGTCGCAGGGGAGCCATTAGACGTGGAAATTATTTTTCAATTACCTTTTAAGGGAGAAACAGGGTCACGTGAGTTTCGCTTTCGCATTGTTGCCATTGCCTCGGCATTGTTCTGCACTTTTATCAGAGAGAATGGGCGTGAGCCTACCATTGTATAAATACCTTCTATTGTATAAATCTTTTATGAAAGCAATATATAGAATTATACACACAGCAGATTTGAATAGTCAACGTTCCATTTTCATTACTTTAGGGTTTAACCCCAATCCACGACTCTAGAGTGACAGCGCATCATACGCTTACACAACAACGATAAAAACTTATTCACCACTAAGCATATTACCCGCTTACAATTTAATAGCTGCAGACCACTCTGCTACTGCTACTGCTGGGGGTGGGGGTGGGTGTTCTCGCGCGCGTAGTTTGCTAGTTGGAAGCGCTGCGGGATAGCGTATAGACAGGTAGCGTGCGATGATAGAGGTCATATCGCACCTGGAATCCACCTCCTCCTCTCCCCCTCTCTCTCTGTCTGTCTGTCTGTCTGTCTGCGTGTCTGTCTGTCTGTCTGTCTGTCTGCGTGTCTGTCTGTCTGTCTGCGTGTCTGTCTGTCTGTCTGTCTGTCTGCGTGTCTGTCTGTCTGCGTGTCTGCGTGTCTGTCTGTCTGTCTGTCTGTCTGTCTGTCTG
>NW_014577445.1:94334-95567 GCF_000485595.1 Priapulus caudatus
GCACACACACACACACATACGCACACACACACACACACACATACGCACACACACACTCGCACCCACGCACGCGCACGCACGCGCACACACGCACGCACGCACACACCTAATATTAACCTCATACATATATACAAACACGCGCGATTTTCCTGATAGCCCAATGTGGATCATGATAAGTGATAAAGCTATCTGTGCCCTTATTCTACAGACGAGAGCCCGCGTGTACTACAGCGAAGCACCAGATCACGGCACTTCTGAGCTCTTAACGGGATGTAATATCAGAATGGATAGCAGGAGAATGCGAAGTAAGATACCATCAGGGGGAAGTTAGTATGAATCAGTCAAGGAAGCATAGTGCATTTATGGTACTGGGAGATCGTTAGGGGAGCTGTGGTTGAAAAAAAAAACATATAAAAATATAATAACATTTACTAACCACGTACTATCGACCTGCGATTGAACCCGGTCCCTGCCCGCATTATCCGAACTAACATCACGTCCGTTATCTAAATACGCACACGCACGCTCGCACGCTTGCACGCACGCACGCACGCACGCACACATTACTAAAGTATATGCACTCGGTTAATCATGCACCTACGTTGTTGATTGTGACAGTCATCTATCGTAAGACAGGAATTGACAGGAATTGACAACAAACTGATGGAAGAACCAAGACGTGTGTGCGTCGCTATTGCAACAAAAACAAAAACTAACGCAACACACAAACAAAAACAACAACAATGCGGACTAGTCAACAAACCTAACCAGCCTGACACAAACAACAAAGCCCGGCACAACAACGAAACCTACACGACCCGAACAAAGCAAGAAAACGAGGCGCACCCAGAACAAAAACAGCAAACCGCAAACAACCTCATCCCGGCAACAACCCCTACACAACTCGAACAAAAACAACACACCCCCTAAACAACTCGAACAAAAACAACAACCCCTAAACAACCCGGTCAGAGCAACAAACCGAGAAAAGCCGAACAAAAGTCTAAACTTGTCGCGGGTGGTAAGCGGGGGTGAAGTCAACGCCATCAGTAACGACCCGGCGTACATAACGACCCGGTGTACATAACGACCCGGTGTACATAACGAGGTCGTTAACAAGCGGCGGCTGCCCGTTAATAAGCCTGCTGACCTCTACCGCGAGCTGCACGGAGCAAAGTCGCTCTATTACACACCCAAGTAACAGTAACAGTAGCAACAGCAGCAGCAGCAGTA
>NW_014577445.1:97226-99726 GCF_000485595.1 Priapulus caudatus
ATCATCATCATCATCATCATCGTCGTCGTCGTCACCTGTCGTCGCTAGCTGTCAACCTGTGACGCGGCAGATGCACCTGTCGCGTCACTTCCTGTTTAGTGTTCACGGGCGTGCGCGCGTGCAGCGATTTTAGATATCAAAACATCAAAACATCAAAACATCAAGAGCTCTATGGATGGATTCACATTGGTAGGCTGCGAAGCGGAAACAGTTAAAAAAAATCGCAGCGAACTTCCCCTCTTTTCCCGCCGCGATCCCTTGTCGGTATAAATCAAAGCCTTGGACCGTGAGTTAGGGGGTCGGGGAGGGGGAGCTGTAGGATATAAAACATTTCAGAATAGGATCTTAAAAACACTGACTGACTGATAACCATGATATAACGCATATTATGTACGCAATAATTCAGCCGTAGGTAACTCGCCCGGAGTGTAACACGCACACACGCACGCACACACACGTACGCACGCACACACACGCACGCACGAACACACACACACACAAAACTAAATACGTCCACGGCCCGTTTCTGTACCACGGCTAACACCACCACATGGTCCGACACCACGTCCGACACCACGGCTGTCGAAATTATTGAGGCGAGTAAATATTGAACGTCGGCTATCAAATATTTGCAGGCCTCGTAAAAAATGACGGGTTGACGGAAGGGCGTTATTGCTCGCCGCACGTACGGCCTGTCAGTCCGCCAAGCCACGCATGCACGCGTACGAGCACGCGCCCACACGCACACGCGCACGCACACCACACACACACACGCACACGCACGCGCACACGCACGCGCACGCACACACGCACGCGCACGCACACACGCACACACGCACGCGTATAAGCACGCACGACCACGCACGCACACGCACGCACGCGCACGCGCGCACACACTAAGGGTTCGACGAAAATGCAAATAAGGGTTCATTAGCTAACAAGACTGGCTCTACGGTTCCCGTAGCTCTCACGAGTGGACACAACGACTTGTGGAGTCAGTCTCAAACGCTGCAAATTGCAGATACGACCAGGAATCGAAAGCAGCAGAAGTTACGAGCGAAAATAATGAACGAAAGAACGTATAAATGTTGCAAAAATAACGAAGCTCTAATGAGAAATCACTAAACTCGTGCTGCGACGCACGCAAAATGCACAAACACAGGAATTACCCGTCAGACAAACCACGGAATGTTAAGCGTTTAGTACGAGCACCAGTAGCAGAGTAAACCACTCCCTAACACACAGCTACAGACTGACTGACTAACTAACTAGAGGTAACCTAACGAATAACGTCACCATAAAACATCATAAATAAATTCAGCACACACACACAATTATTGTTCGTCTGTCGTGATTGCTAGCGTTATATTATATAGATGTACACGAACGGCCTTCAAACTCCGTGTAACAAACATCAGGTTCATGCAGCATTCACATCGTGCTTCATGCTTGCTTACATGTACACTTTCCCCATTTACTCATCACATTCCTCCGTCCACACGACATACCACGCACGCACACGCACACACACACACACACACACACACCACACACACACCACACGCGGCGCGCGCGGACATACAAGTGCACGGCACACCCAAGAACACACGTTACACAATGCGCGCACACACACACTAGACGCGCACCATAACTGCCCGCAATCCAAACACAACACATACAGCCGCGCGCACCAGCACACACGACACACACACCCGACACAAAGCACACACCACACACACACACACCACACACACACCACACAACACACACACACACACACACACACACATCACACACACACACAACACACACACACACACAAACACACACACACACACACACACACACACACACACACACACACACATACCCACACACACGCATGCACCACACGCATGCACACCACACCGCACGCACACACGACGTGTAGGACGCTACACACGCACGCACCGTGGTTATGTTCACGCATCGCACATACACAGCATGGGTAAGCAGCTATAGTATAACTTGGCTATGTACAAACTCAGCTACGATCAGGCATACATACTCACAGACAGCAGGCGAGCACCGTTGCCTTGTTTGGTCGTGTGTGTGTTTTAACACAGCGTTGGTGGAGGATCAGTACAACATCATCATCTGCCACCATAAACACTAATCCATGCCACGTATGTATTGTATGTTAATCCTGCAGCTTAGATGTCTCAATGTCCGCACGCTTGTAAGGCGAGAGACGAGACCGTCCGGACGGGGGTGAAACAATACGCGTCCTTCCTTCTGTACTGTTCGCTTTCTTCTCAGTCCTCTCCTTTCTCTCTCGTTCTCTCTCTCACGTCTCTCTCTCTGCATCTCTCTCTCTCTCTGCCCTTCCTCTCTCTCTGTCTCGCGATAAAGCTGGTGTCGGTCATGGCCCGCACCCTGACTGCCACTCCCCGCACTTCTCATCACTGAACGTCTGTGTGTAGTGTGCACAGATACAGGTATAACACACACCTGTATAATC
>NW_014577445.1:102226-109726 GCF_000485595.1 Priapulus caudatus
AGTAATATATATGAAAATACGTTCATGTCACCACTATTACTTGTATTACTTACCATAGCGTTACTACAACGGCCATACCGCACACTATCATTGAAAATAATATTGATGCCATTATTATGACAAGAAATGTCTGATTGGCCTTACCACCCCCTGACATTACACAAGACAACCTGTACACAGAGCGCCTTGCAGAGTAAGCAGAGTTATGTGTGTCTGCGTATATATGTACAGTGGGTGGTTGCTGCTTCTGCTGTACTGTGCTACTTGCTGATAAGACGTACCTGTTATGACAAGTGTTAGGCTAACGCACTCCACTATAGGAGTGGTTCCCAACTTTGAATACATTAAATGAATTAATTGATTGATAACCATACCCTAACCCAACTATTAACCACTACACATCACCATTACATGGTATTAAAGATTTTACTCTAATGATATCACCCAGATAGTTACCTCGCTCTCTCTCTCCTCTCTCTCTCTCTCTCTCTCTCTCTCTCTCTCATCTCTCTCTCTCATCCTCTTCTCTCTCTCGCTCTCCTCTCTCTCCTCTCTCTCCTCTGCCCTCTCCCTCATCTCTTCTCTCTCTTCTCTCTCTCTCTCTCTCTCTCTCACCCCCTCTCTCGCTCCTACTCTCTATGATCAAATATATCTAGCTTTCACTTTCCCTTTGCACACTCCTCAGCTCTCTTTTCTCTCTCTGTCTTGCTCTTTTCTCTTTTCTCTCGTCTCTCTCTCTCTCCTCTGATCTCATCTTCTCTCCTCGTCTCATCTCTCTCTCTCTCTCTCTCTCTCACTCGCTCTCATCGCTCTCATCCTCTCTCGCTCTCTTCGCTCTTCTCGACTCTCTCGCTACTCTCCGCTCTCTCTCTCTCTCTGCTCTCTCTGTCTCTCTTCTGACTCTCTCGCTCTCTCGCTCTCCTCTCTCTCATCTCTCTCTCCATTTTCTCTCACTCTCCACTCGTACACGTTCACATCTCTCTCTCTCTCCTCTTATCTCCTCTCATCGCTCTCTCTGGTTTTTATTCTACTCTCTCTCTCTACTTTCATCGTCTCGCTCTCCTCTCTCTTCTCTCTCCCCCTCTCTCTATATCTTTTCTCACTTCACTCTCCACTCTCCTCTCACTCTCACTCTCACTCTCTTCTCTCTCTCCTCTCTCTCTCTCTCGCCTCTACTTCTCTCTCTCTCCTCTCTCTCTTCCTCATCGCTCGCTATATCTCTCTCTCTCGGCTCGCTCTCTCTTCGCTCTTCTCTCTCTCTCTTCAGCTACTCTCTCTCTCTCTCTCTCTTTCTCTCGATTCTCTCTCTCTCTCTTCTCTTCTCCCAATGCCTCTCTACTCTCTTTTTCTCACTCATCACTCACTCTCTCTCTCCCCATCGCTCTCCTCTTATCTCTCTCGATCTCTCTCTACTCTCTCTCTCTCATCTCTCTCTCCTCTCCCCCTCTCTCGTCTCTTTCTCTCACTCTCCTCACTCGCTCTCATCTCCTCTCTCTCTCTCTCTCTCTCCCTCTCTCTCTCTCTCTCTTTCTCTCTCTCCTCTCGCTCTCTCTCTCATCTCCCTCTCTTCTCTCTCTTTCTCTCTCTCTCTCATCTCTCTTCTTCAATTTCTCATATCTATCTCTATGTCTCTTATATCTATCTAATATGTCTCTTATATCGTCATCTCATATGTCTCTTTATATCTCACTCTATTGTCTCTATAATCTGATCTACGTCATGTCCTCTTATAATCTAGCTACGTTGTCGCCGATAAACACGGCACCGCTTAACCGATACCACTACGATTACAGTTCTTAGTCCTACGAGGTACGTTGCGTCATACGCGGATCGTTGGTCCTACGACGGTCCGTCGTCCTACGGGTCAAGTTGTCCTACGGGATCGTTGTCTACGGTGCACGCAGGCACACGTTTCTCTTTAATTGTTGTTAATTTAATTTTTAAATTTAAATTTTAATCATTTTTTTCACTAATTTAATTTTTAAATTTAATTTGTTTTAATCTAATTTTAATTAAAAAAAGTTAAATTTACCATTTTGATTAATGTTTTTAAATTAATTTACATGATTTTTTTTAATTCATTTTTTTTATTTTAAATTAGCCCAACCGACAATGATCCTACGGTGACAAATAATACGTGAATGCACATTAAACTTATCAAATAAATGGAAGACCTAACCAACTAAAAATAATTATCTGGTCAAAAAGTATACACAAGCTGTACTTTGACACAGCAGCTGGATGTCCTGTGCTAGTGATACCACAGCACTCTATTAAACTGGTGTATCGTTCACCCAAGGGACGAATGAAAATTATTTTGAGCGTGAATTGAAACCTAGACCAAAAACATAAGGAAATACATTGGTCGTGCGCCGCGTGAATGAAATTTTGTGAATAAAGGTCTCGAAGGTAGAATGAACACTGAAATGTTTAAGATTATTTTCGTCTATCTCCTCCACTCCTAGTTGGTTCATTAACCGTCAGATCATAGCTCAAAAGCCACATACATAAAAACAAACATTTACAAGACATTTAAACAAACAATTAAAAATTTAATTAACGAAAAATAAAAAAATAAACAAATAAAAATTAACAAAAATTGTGATTTAAAAAAAATTGATCATTCACATCCTACCCTCTTACTAATAAACCGTAGGAACAACGAACCGTAGGACCAACGACCCGCTAGACAACCCCGTAGGACCAACGACTTTAGGACAACACGACCCGTAGACCCAATGGCGACCCGAAGAGCTATAGATCGGTGTCTCCCCTACTCACATCTGTTCCAGTGCTCTCGTTATAAATGACTCGAATGAGAAAAATACATGTTTGTTTTTAATCACCCCTGATAGTATCAAGAGCTAATAATGATACATTATGTATACATACATATACACATGTATTATACATTATGTATACATACATATATACATGTATTATACGTTCTTGATAGTATATATATATGAAAATATCGTTCATGCTCACACTATTACTTTGTATTACTTACCATAGCGTTACTAAAGCGGCCCATACACGCACAATATCATTGACAATAATATCGATGCAATATTATTGACAAGAAATTCTGTTGGCCACCAACGGCACAATAATATTGTGCAATATCGTCATTTGTGCTCTGATGCTGAAGGTGAACAGACATAGATCCTAGCGTTGCCCTTGCGCAACCTTGATAATATTACACAACCTTCAATAAAGATCTACTGGGTTTTGATTCCGGCAGAATATTGCGCAAGTCAAAATATTCCTTCAATATTGCACACTAACGATCAATAATATTGTCAATATTCATTATTGACAATATTATTGTCAATAATATTGTGCGTGTATGGGCTGCTTAGTAACACTCGTGAGCATTGTTTGACTCCTAGTTCATAACATCTCGGTATATTCGCACGCCAGCACAAACCCTGGCACGTTTTCTCACACTTTTACACACAACGCCAACACACACTATAGAGAAGGCTCTAACAGTGGAGACATGGTAACAGATGGAGGGAGGGAGGGAGGGGAGGGGAAGGGGGGGGATCCGTGGTCTAAATACTCAGTATACGCGCCACGCAAGCGGCTTAGCTGCGGTACATGTTGCGGTTACCATAGCCTTCATTGTACTCCACGATAAAGGCTCTACATAGTAACTGTTGTCACTCTAGTTGTACTCCTCCGCTCACTCACACAGTACCTGCATGGCTATAGCATGGCCAAAGCTAGTGCAGTGAACCTACTGCTACTGCTGCCTGGTTTAGAGTCGGTCCAGTTGTTCATAGCATATTCAGATTGTGGTCTGGCCATGGCTAGTTTCCGTCCACTCACGTATAGCGCTTTCATATTGTAGTTTAGCGATATAGAGTGGAGTGAATCTTGAGTCATTGTGGACCGGCTTTTCCATTTTAACTAGCAGGCCGTCCATCTGTGAGTGTGCAGCAATTCAGTTGTAGCATTTCTATAGCTTCCTGAGAGCAAATGCGTGCGTGTCTGCATTATTCATCGTGGCGGTCGCACTGGGGGAACCATATTTTGCAGATGGATCGCTTACGTCATTAATGTTTAAAAACGTCTGCTAGAATGCGAATGCTTGCTTTGACGTCGGTGTGCTGTGTGTGTGGTGGTGTGTGTGTGTGTGTGTGTGTGTGATGTGTGTGTGTGTGGTATGTGTATGGTGTATCAATGTATGTGTATGGTAGTGTAATGTGTTATGGCGTTGTGTGTGTGTGTGTGTGTGTGCCCTGTGTGTGTGTGTGTCGTGTGTGATGTCGTGTGTGTGTGTGTTGTGTAGAGTGTGTGTGTTGTGTGTGTGTGTGTGTGTGTGTGTGTGTGTTGTGAGTGTGGAGCTGTGTGTTGTGTGTGGGTGTGTGTGTGTGTGTGTGTGTGTGTGCGCGCCTGCGTGCGTGGCGTGGCGTGCCAGTGTGTGTGTGTGTGTGTGTGAAGGTCTTTTATAGTCGCTGTTAACACGTGCTCGCACTCTCCATCTAACGCCTTTCCTAACTTCTCTTCCTTTCAGATAACACGAGAAGAAAGAGAAGCTAGAAAATCGACTAGAAAGATTATTGTGCTGCGGTGCTGGCTGGTGTTGGCCGCTGCTAAGCTGCTGCTGCTCCGCTGCTGGTGATGGGTGTTGCCGCTGCTGCTGCTGCGCTGATGTGATTGCAGGAGCTGCTGGCTTAGGGATACTAAGGACTGCTGCTGGCTACTAGCTGCTGAAGGACTAATTACTACTACTACTAGCTAGGCCCTAGCTGGCTACTGTGCTGCAGGCACTGAGCAGGCTGGCAGTACGAGACTGAGGGAGATAGCATGAGGATGTACTCGTACTGAAGTAGCTGACAGAAAAAAAAAAAACAAACAAGGCTGTCTACAAGCTACATGCATTGCATGAAGCTAGCTACTGAAAAAAGGAGCCTACGCACTAAGACGACGACGAGCACTACTGTCGAGGGCTAGCTGCTGCTCGGCAGGCTAGCTACCTATCATCCAACTACGGGCACACAACCAACTGGATCATGACTCGATCTGCTGCGCTGCTATGCTACTTAAGTGGCTGGGCTGCTGCAAGCTACTGAGATGGTGTACTCGCTGATACTAAAAGACGATGGGCTAACTAGGTGCTACTAGATGCTGCGCTAAAAATAACTAGCTGACTAGGCGGCTACTTGCTGCTGGCTGGCTGAATGGTAGGCTCAACTTGGCTGCTAAGCTGGTAGCTACTGGTGGCTAACTGTGCTGACTGTGAGCTACTGCTGCTGATACGCTGCTAGAGGCACAGGATAGCACTGCTATGAGCATAGACGTACTAAAAACGAGGCGATGATCTCCTGACGCATGGGCTATGTCAACTGCTGCTACTGCTGCTGCAGCTACTGATGGTGCTACTGCTGCTACTGGTGCTACTGCTGCTACTGCTGCTGCTGGGAAAATGCTCCTCATGCTACAATTACCGCACACCTGTTGCCCCTGGTTACCCTTTACTGCAAGCGCCTCTCCCTAGAGTTGACAAAGTCGCAATCTAAACCTGCAGTACAATCTATAATACCAGCGCTGTCCGTGTAAGCCAGCCACTCACGGCCACGCGGGCCATACCACAGCTACAGGGCTACGTGGTTACACACGGCTGTAAGAGCGCGGAAACTGTGGCAGAGCGAAGGGCTGGCTGGCTACACGGGTAGAACTAGATGCAACCTTGCCACAAGTGGCTTCTTCTTACGACACGTAACAGTCGTAGAGCCTGGTCGGGGTAGGTGCAAGCCTACTAGTCGGTGGCAACACAGGTACCATGAACATCCGTGTATGTATATAGATGAGGCGGACACATGTTCACGGATAATATTAGGTAACATTGCAGAATGGTAACTGCTAGCTCCAGTAGCCGCTAGTTCAGCCTAGAATAGATTAACTAGTGAAAGCCGGGCTCTAGTAATAGCTTGTTTAGCTTACATTAGCTAGTGAGAGCTTTGCTTTAGTAATAGATAGTTTAGCGTAGGTTAGCTAGTGAGAAGTTAGCTATTAGTAATAGCTTGGTTAGCTGACATTAGCTGATGATAGATGGCTTTAGTAATAGCGCAACGAGGTCGCAACGTGAAAAGGTTGAAGTGGGTAAAGTGGGTGTGTAACACCCGCAGCGCTTACGCCACCAGACACACTTCTCACCTTCACACACGCACGCACACGCACGTACACGCGCGCACACGCACGTACACGCGCGCACGCCCTAACACTAACAGTGCTACTACACATTCGCTTTAGAAACTCGATCTGTCTGTTGTTGCGTAATAGAATAGAATGGAATACAATTAACCCACTTCGTCGAGGCACGCGTACCTGGCGGCTGTAGCCGCTACAATGGCGGCAACCCTGGTGTACAGCGATGACTGCCAAGCAGCAGCACTACCGCGTACCTGACATAGATCCACTCTAACTAACTAACTAACTAACTAATGGCAGGATAAGTTAGCATTCGAAAGCCGCGGCGATGACAATGAAGACACGTCATCAGTATTTGTCATCATTACGCGTGACGACAGCCACGCAGTCGACCACACATACCCGTGTCTCTACCATTACTGCTTTGAGAGACGCAAACGCTTTGTACCCTCTCTCGGGAAGGTCCAAGAGAAGCGACCTTGCTTAAAAAAAATTCAGTACCTTCTACTGAACGACAATACATGCAAGCTAGACATTAATACCTTATGTACAGTACACTGCACACAACCGATGGACAGGCATCTACCTTAATAGATCTATACATCCATCTATCACAGGTGTACAACCATAGATCTGTACATCCATCTATCACAGGTGTACAATCATAGATCTGTACATCCATCTATCACAGGTGTACAACCATAGATCTGTACATCCATATCTATCCAGGTGTAACAATACATAGATCTGTCACATTCCATCTATACAGTGTAGCAATCATAGATCTATACATCATCATTCAACAGTGTATCAACCATAGTATCGTAACATCCATCTATCACAGGTGTACAATCATAGATCTGTACATCCATCTATCACAGGTGTATAACCATAGATCTGTACATCCATCTATCACAGGTGTACAATCATAGATCTGTACATCCATCATCACAGAGTGTACCTGATAGATCTATGCATAGGCCATCTATACGGTGTACAACCATAGATCTGGTACATCCATCTATCACAGGTGTATAACCATAAGATCTGTACATCCTCTATCAACAGGTGTAGCCTAATCTGTACATCCATCTATCCAGGTGTAACAATCATAGATCTGTACATCCATCTATCAGCAGGTGTAATCAATCATAGATGCTATAGTATATCTATCAAGGTGTACAACCATAGATGCTGTAGGATGCATGCTATCACAGGTGTAGCAATCATAGATCTGTACATCCATCTATCACCAGGTGTACAATCATAGGATTCTGTAACATTCCATCAACACGGTGTAGCAATCATAAAGATCTGTACATCCATCTATAGGCAGGGTGT
>NW_014577445.1:114593-116877 GCF_000485595.1 Priapulus caudatus
GTGTGTGTGTGTGTGTGTGTGTGTGTGTGTGTGTGTGTGTGTGTGTGTGTGTGTTGTGTGTGTAGTGTGTGTGTGTGGTGGTGTGTGTGTGTTGGGGAGGGGGGGTGCGTGTGTGTGTGTGAAGGAGGTAGGGTGGCATTCCGCTGCACACAGCTATACGCACGATAAGCATCGACAGATGATGAGTGGATAGCACGCTGCCGACCCGCTACTGGGAGATTCCAATCATCCAGCTCTGTCAAATGATTTTAAATTAGCAAGAAGACACACCGCCTGCCTCTGTATGGACTAGTTCCCAGCCACACACACGGGCAGCAGGGGCAGAATTTTAGATCTAACCCATTGCTTTGTCGGCACTATTTACTTATATCGTGACAAAGAAACGAAGAACGAGTTAAAGCATTCCATACAGCTGCAAAATTTCCGAAAATGTTACATTAACAATATCATCGCTCCCCTTCCTCGCTCTCCGGCCTATTTACTCTGATATTTTAAGCTGCCGAGCAAATAGAACGCATTCAACATCAACGTCGGCATAGAATGGAATAAGTGATAGAACCAAGCTGTCAATAGATGCACACACAGGTAGTCATGCAGTCTGCTATTCATATATAACATACCTAATATTATTAGAAGTAAATAATAGATAACATTTAAAAAAAACTACTAAATAATACTAATACTTAATTTATTACAATTATTTAATATACTACTAATAAAAGTAAAACTGATGCACTATAAGCGTATATGAGCGTTAGTATCATATATTAACATGATATACGAAGCTTGACCTTAGGTTAGCTCCAAGAAACGGTATTGCTAAGGTTAGAATATTGTATCATTGTATTGTATGTCATTATGTATATTGACGTCAGTCAGACAGTCACACAGCCTGGTCGGGTTAGACCTTGGCTATGATCTTGAGTAGCAGGCAGCCATCTTTGAATGGTGGCGTCGCGCGCGGCGGGTGAAGCTACCATGGCAACCAACACGTCTCTCACCTGCTAGCTGATGTAACTAACGCTACGAAGCAGTTGTCCCCGCGATAGAGGTCACACACGCACGCACGCAGAAATGTGTATATTCATATATATTATATATATATACGGAGACACGTTAATTTTTGTCGCTTTACAAAAAAAACTATCACGTAAACCTGAATTTTTGTGCGTGTGCGTGCGTGCGTGCGTGCGTGCGTCCGTGCTTGCGTGTACAAAATGAACGGTGGCACTACACAGAGAACGAATCGCTCATGTAAGCTACAATAAATAGCCGGGTTGCCATTACTGGCTGCTGCTGCTGCTGCTTCCACACACACACACACACAAAGCTTGCTTACAATCATGCATCATTCACTATCTGTCATCTGTCCCGAACTTCTAGGTCAAAGTGAACGTTAGATGACAACGGTATACACTATTTTACACGGGTAAATACCTGCACACTGATTCACATTCTACTGCTCACGCTACTGCCTCGGCTGAGGACTATATAACCAGTGCACACACCCATGCCGGACACTCATGGACGCCTATTTCTATACGCCTTGCAACGCGGTGTCGGTAAAAGAAGACAAATGTAAGACCAAGAGCAATATAAGACAAATGTAAGACCAAGAGCAATATAAGACAAATGTAAGACCAAGAGAAATATAAGACAAATGTAACACCAAGAGAAATATAATATAAAATGTTTCCATGATGCAGTCAGTCAACCAGTCAGCGTGTCCTCAACACCTTCCCCACGCAGATGCTAATACTGGCGTAATGAATTCCTAATTATATTCATATAATATATAATATTCATGGGTTGTGACGGGCAGATATCTCACGGGAACGTTACTGTAAACCGGAGCAACAACAACAACTAGACAGAAGGCACTCACGGAGAGTGCATACCTCCGCCAGAGACATACGCCATATAGGCCATACGACTCACGAACACACGAATAACCCACGATATATCCATGTAACATGTATGTGTTACGAGCTGGCTCGCCGCTCGCTGCTGGCTGCTGCTGACTGCTGCTGGAGCTGGCTGTGGCTGGCTGGCTGGCTGGCTGGCTGGCTTGACTCGACGCGCTAATATCGATCGCGCGAACACACTAACAGTAAACACACGAACACACGAGACCGATCACATAACCTCCTCAAACTCCGTTGGGCGGAGGTAACAATGACGATGACCACGATGGTCTGTATCTGACAACAACATCAGCATCTCACCCACCACCACCTAGTCTAGCTGCTGCAACGTGTGTGTGCGTGCGTGCGTGCGTGCGTGC
>NW_014577445.1:118273-120773 GCF_000485595.1 Priapulus caudatus
CTCTCTCTCTCTCACACTCTCACCTCTCGCTCACTTCTCTCTCTATTCTCGAGTGCGGGATGTATTGAGATACTGATAGACGGACACCCTCACATTACCATGTTAAACATCAGCAGGCGCCTATCCAACCATTATATTTACATCAACGACATGCCAACGATTACGCTCGAATGCGGGGGTTAATTACACACCAATAAAACATCACGTATAATTACATATTATAAATATATATAATTATATATACGTTATACACACACACGTATATTAAAATATATATTTATATATATCATATTACTACGTAATAAATATTTATAATTCTATTATCCACTCACATTCACGTGCGCTCGCACATGCGCATGTTAAGATGGACGTAGTCAGCTGCTGGCTATTTCTGATATTGCTGCATTAGAATGTGCAGACAAGACGCCTGTCGCTGTCAGTTATTCATGAAGCATGCATGTGTGACGAAGCTCGTGCATGGAAATTATTCACACACACAGACACGCACGCACACACGCACGCACACACGCACACACGCACGCACACACGCACGCACACACGCATCCACCCAGACACACATACAGACACGCACACACACACACGCACACACACACGCACGCACGCACGCACACACACACACATACGACACGCGCACGCGCACGCACACACACGCACGCACACACGACACGACACGCACACGCACACGCACGCACACACACACACACACACACACACACACACACACACACACACACACACACACACACACACGCCTCCATCGTGCATGATATAGTGTCGTCCGTCACTCATATATAAGCGCCTAAAGCTACGTATACACATCTGGATGCTGTCTTCACCCATCACGCACAGCTATATGCTATACCGGTTCGTACGTGGAGTGACGTGCTAATGTGATGCGGAGAGAGATTCTTTTGCCGAGCGAATTATGAAATCTAGACACAAGCGGCTGAGGATTTCTCACGGCGGGTGTCTGACAGGGTTTGACACGACCAGTGAATACTGGCTGCAACCAGACACCAGCAGGGAGTATATATGAGCCACGGTCTGCCCCACGCACGCACGCACATACGCCGAGCACGCTAACACACACATACACCAAGCACGCTAACACACACATACGCCACGCACGCTATAACACACACGCACGCACGCACGCACGCACATGCACCAAGCACGCTAACACACACACGCGCGCACGCACGCACGCGCACAATTCCCTGCAATACCTGTCTATCTATCTACCTGTGTATATCTATCTGTACCTACCTGTCCATCTACATGTATATACTACGTGTACCTACCTGTCCATCTACAGTCGTCGGTCAGCATCAGTACGTATATAACCAGATAGCAGTGATAATAACGACGAATAACAAACCACGCAGGAATGTGGGCATGCGCTCCGACACAGTCACTCAGCCCATCACTCCCGCAGCCACAGCACGTAACACACAAACATATACTAACAGCAGATCATACACCACGCGTGCTGGGCGTACGACACAGGTAGAATACCTGATGGTACCTACTAACTCTACCTGTGTAACTACTCTACATTTCTCCTAGCCACGAGTTACCTTCTCGCTTCTCAGTTAATTTGGCGAGACGTGACACAGTCGTAGAGCCAGGTGGGGCTACACTTCCCCCACCCTATAGCTCTACCTGTGTAACCCTTCACTTCCCTAATCACGTACTAACTCTACCTGTGTACGCCTTTACTCCCCCCCTCCCCCACACACATATACTAGCCCTACATGGGTTGGGTTACAGTTGAATCACTGGTTCATGCACGGGTTGCGAACTTGCGGTGTTCCCCCCTGCACCATGCCGCCCTCGTATGCCGCTCCCTTCCTCGTATTGCCCGAACATGGAGAGGAATTTTTACGACGTAGATTCTGCCGATTATAAACACGTAACAAGCGACGACCGCTGCCGCGCGTGACCCACCGATGCTGTATGTAAACACACACGAGTGCACGCACGCACGCACGCACGCACGCACGCACGCAACACATACGCGCGCACGCACGTACGCACACAACACGCACGCACGCACACAACACACACGCACGCACGCACGCACGTACGCACACGCGCGCGCACACACACACACCCATACATAAACACGCACGCACGCACGCACGCACACACCCTCATACATAAATGTTGATGGGCGCCGAAGAGAGAGAGCACTCACTACCCGTGTAACAAACATTTCGCTTCGCAACAACATGAACCTGACGATGAAGCTGCTGATGATCACTGTATACATATGTCTACACAGGTGTAGCGCTAGCTAGCCATCATCCGCTACCTCTACTACGTACAACCAGCATGCTACCAGCATGGCTGAGAGTAGCTCTAGTACTATAGCTAGGCTGAGAGGGTCCATGTCCCACGGGATACTGTCGGAACGTAACCTGGGTACGGTCCGGTTTACCGGAACGTACCCTGGTAACTATCTGATATGCCGGACCGT
>NW_014577445.1:122295-129439 GCF_000485595.1 Priapulus caudatus
CCCTGCACAATGCCGCCCTCGTATGCCGCTCCCTTGCTCGTATTGCCCGAACATGGAGAGGAATTTTTACGACGTAGATTCTGTCGATTATAAACACGTAACAAGCGTCATATATATATATATAGTTAAACGACCGCTGCCGCGCGTGACCCACCGATGCTGTATGTAAACACACATGAGTGCACGCACGCACGCACGCACGCACGCGCGCACGCAACACATACGCGCGCACGCACGTACGCACACAACACGCACGCACGCACACAACACACACGCACGCACGCACGTACGCACGCACGTACGCACACGCGCGCGCGCACACACACACACCCATACATAAACACGCACGCACGCACGCACACACCCTCATACATAAATGTTGATGGGCGCCGAAGAGAGAGAGCACTACCCGTGTAACAAACATTTCGCTTCGCAACAACATGAACCTGACGATGAAGCAGATGAAGATCACTGTATACATATGTCTACACAGGTGTAGCGCTAGCTAGCCATCATCCGCTACCTCTACTACGTACAACCAGCATGCAACCAGCATGGCTGAGAGTAGCTCTAGTACTATAGCTAGGCTGAGAGGGTCCATGTCCCACGGGATACTGTCGGAACGTAACCTGGGTACGGTCCGGTTTACCGGAACGTACCCTGGTAACTATCTGATATGCCGGACCGTACCTCGCCTACTCCACTAACGAGTCTAGGGAGTCGCCTACGTCTACTCCCTAACCCTAACCCAAACCCTAACCCTAACTCTAACCCTAACCATATCAGATAGTTACCAGGGTACGTTCCGGCAGTACCCTGGGGGACATAGACCCTATGAGCACCAGCATGGCCCTGCTACGGCACTCACACACAGACAATGCGCACTGACAAATTAGCCGTAACAGCAGCGACCACGAAACAACTCTATAATAAACGCCGGGGCAATCACGAAATATATATAAAGCTATAATCAAAGCACGGCAGTCACGATACCCGGGAACAATGAAGGGCTAAGTAAAGCCAACGACTGGCCTAAGTGCTTTCTTCCGACGTGCAGGTGAAATGGGCGAGTATAGTGTCACAGTGGGTAGGCATGGCCGAGGTAAACGTTACAGCCGCGGTCACTGTACGCACGAACCGCCGTCGTGGAGTGACCAGCAGAGCTCGTGTGCTGTTCTAAATAGCAATACGGAAGCTGCATAAAGCGCGTACACACGCGTTGACGCTACTAACCATAATCCTACCACGTCTCTACATCACAACACACACACACGCGCGCGCGCGCGCACACACACACACACACACACACACACACACAGGCACACGCACGCACGACACGCAAGACGCACGCAGCACACCACATCAACACACACACGCACACAACACACACACACGCACACACACCGGCGCACGCACGCACGCACAAGCACGCAGGCACACACCACCGCACGCACGACAACGACGCCGCACGCACAACACACACATACACACACGCGCGCAACACGCACGTACACACACACACACACAACGCACGCACACACACCACACGCACCAACACACACACACACACACACACCACACAACACACACACACGGCCACACACATGCACACACACATACACATACACCACGCCCCAGGCACGAACACTGCAGAGTTGCCGTATTTTCTTGTGGAGAGCGGGGACAGAGGAGAGGGAGGGGGAGGGGGAGAGGGCGGGGAGGGGGAGAGGAGGGGAGGGAGGGGGAAGGGGTCAATTGCACACGAACGGGAAGTTAGAGTGGCGCACACTGGCAAGCAACATGATGACTGAACCTTTCCTGTTATTGCTTTTACATTATGTTTAGAATGTTTTTACATTGTTTTCAGAATGTTTTTAGATTGTTGTTTTAAGACAGTTTTTTTTTTAGAATGTTGCTTATCTGTTTTCATTGAATCGAGCTAGCAACAGTGTATGTACCCTGTTTGCAAAAATGCCATCGAGACTCACCTCATCTAGAGCAAGGTCATCAAGACTGACGTCATCTAGAGCAAGGTCATCAAGACTGACGTCATCTAGAGCAAGGTCATTAAGACTGACGTCATCTAGAGCAAGGTCATTAAGACTGACGTCATCTAGAGCAAGGTCATTAAGACTGACGTCATCGCGTCATCATAACTGGATTCCAAACTATTTTCATTCCGGTTCCAGTTTTGGACTCAACTTACGCGAACGTCCGTCCTTATTCAGACGGACTGGCAATCCGTGTAACAAAGCTTTGTAGAAGTGGCTGAATGTGTTTCGGCAGACAAGTTCTGCCTGTTAAGTCTGCAGAGGCGCTGGTGGGACTTAAAGTGTTTACGCACGAGACGTTATAAACAGCGTATTCAGTTCAACTTCCTAGAAAAAGGTCATTACTGGTGCATAGGAGAACAGTAAATAACATTAGGGCTATAACACCGACCATATAATACCACAACTCTCTTTGTTTGAAATCATTACCAGCAAAGACAATGATTCACTGTAATCTTGCCATGATACACATTTATATGAACTAGAACCAAACTTGGTTTTGATTGGAATAGATAATAATGACTTTCATCCTGCAAACCATCCCTCGCCTCCGTCCATTCTGCATACATTCAAGACCAGCCCACACAGCACGCGGCACGCGCACGACGCACAACGACGCTACGCACGGGAACGCCGCCGCACAGCACACACACACACACACACAACACACAGATCACACACACACACCCAGCAACACACACACCACACACACCTACCACGAAACACACACAGGCGTACAATCCGCACACTAAGTTCAAGCCGGATGATTGCTCAAATTAATTGCCTTTCCGCGAATTCCGTTCTCTTCCTCCCCATTCGCATCCTCTCCGCCAATCAGAATGTTTTCCGAGAGCAGACAAAATTGAACGCAGCCAGAGTTCAAGTACATCTACTGCTACTGCTACTGCTGGGCTGCTGCTGCTGCTGCTGCTGCTGCTGCTACTTGTGGTGGTGGTGGTGCTGCTGCTACTACTTGTGGTGGTGGTGGTTGGTGGTGCTGCTACGCTTGCGCTGCTTGCGTACTGCTGTGCTGCTGCTTACTTGTGGTGGTGCTGCTGCTACTGCTGCTACTGCTACTTGCTGCTAGCTACTGGCTGCTTGCTGCTGCTTACACTACTACTGGCTACTGTTGCTGCTGCTACTGTTTGCTGCTCGCTGGCTGGTTGCTGCTGTTAATACTGGTGGTTGACGTCGCCGTCGCCGCCGTCATGGCGTCGTCGTCTCGTCGTCGTCCGTCGTGTCATCCGTCAGTGTGTCGTCGTTACGGCCATACATTTCAGATGAAGTCGATTCACATTTCACGAGTCTGTCTTGAAGATATTTGTCGCCAGGAAAATCTTGTCGTAAAACGGATTGCGTTGGGAACGCAGCCTGACATTCGGGAATCAGGCATCCTACTCACGCTTAGCAGAGTTAACGTTCATAGAGATTCACGTACGCACTCATGGATGCATGCACGCACGCGGCAGGGCCGTCGCACTGCTCGCCATGCCGCACGCAGCAGCACGCACGACGCACGCAACTCATGGATTGCACGCCGCACGCACGCAGACATGTACGAGGGGCATGTAGAGAATGACGATAAATGAAATAGACGACGCTAAACATACAAAACAACACTAATCTACGTATACGCACGAGTGAATAAAAAACAAATAAAATAACAATAACGACGAAATAGAATGAACAAATAAAAACATTTGTTTGGATTCATCCTAGCGCACGTGAAAGCACGCCACGGACGCGACTGCGTGATAAAGTCAACATTTAAAAGCCGATTTACATAACAACTGCTTGGTGATTAAAGGGAATTATCAGCCGTGCGAGTGGAATTTAAAACACGAGAACGAAGGATTAAAGTTATAGCACTTCGCACGAAGCGAGAACAGATTTCATTTCGTCTGCTGCTAGGAGCGTAGAAGGGATCGTGTGAAATACGGAGCATGACTTTGACTCATGCCCTTCTAATCCTGTACGATTACAAACACGTATTATAATAACATTAATAAATGCGGGATGCTTGTTCCACCACGATAGGCGTATAGATAACCAGAATCCTATTTGAGATGCAGACCTGTACCCTATGCAGATAGGCAGGGGCGGATTCAGAACGGCCGTATTTGCCGTATTGGGAAATACCGGTCTAGATTTCAAAGTGTTCGGAAATTTTGGCGCACTGAGGGTGGTGTGCCCATTTTTGGAGGCGATGTGCCTTTAAATCTGGAAAAATACTGTCTAGCCTCAGCCCTGGAACCGGCCCTGATAGGCTTATAGATAACCAGAATTCTATTTGAGATGCAGACCTGGAAACCATGACGCCAACGTTTCAGCCGTGACTATACGATTGATGAACATTCCTCCTCCCTCCCTCCCTGCTCCCTCACTCCTCCCTCCCCCTTAGCTAATGGCACGTGAGTAATAGATTTGCTCTCGAGGCTTCCAGCGATTAGGGTTGGTGACGAAATAACACTGCGATGGAAGTGTCATATGTACAGTGCTGCAATTAGGCGTCTACACACGCAATTAGACAATAGCGACATTGGTGGCAGAAATCCAATGATGCGATCAGCTCAGTCATTAGATAATTATTCACATCAAGCCAGTTTAGGATAACAGACCTGGGCAGAAGAAACAACAGGAGCAGCAGTACTAAAGAGAGAAACAGGGACCAACAAACACTCAACATAAGAACGACAGCCCATCAACAGACAACCAAAACAAACACGCAACAAACAATAGAACGCAAAACGAACACGCGACTAACAACATACCAGGCGACAAAAAAGCACAAGCACGAACAACACAACAACAATAAACACAAAACAAAACAGTCATAAGCAACACATCCCCACGCAAGTACTAACGTGCATCATGACGACATAGGAATGTTATGCACGCGGGCGTGTAATTATATCGTCTGCTATTATTATTATTATTGATTATTAATCTACGCTTCTAAGCTGTTGCACAGGGTACGGCTCCGCTCTGCCCTCGCCCAGCAACCGCGGCTTCCTGACGCTGTATAACCAACAAAGGCCTGCTATAGTGATTCACTTCCTGCGTATTACATATTAGCTGCACAGCGACAAACAACGCGCGCAGTTGTAAATTGAACGCGTAGCTAAACTACGTACGGGGGCACGGGTCCAGAGTTCTCACAGCCACTGGTATTCCCAACAGTAAGATACAATAATAAAAAATAACACGCAGTCAACACCAAGATATCGACGACACAGACACACCCACAACACAGCGCCACGCACGGCACGCAGCACGCACGCACGCGCACACAATATTATCCGGAGTGGGAATAATAATTATAATTATGATTCACTCCTGATTATTATTGAATCTGCTTAGCAAGTAGATACGATAATGTCAGCACAACAGAGTAGGGTTAGCATTATATCATGGAGAAGTTATAATGACCAAATATTATATCACTAGATATACACCATATAATGAAATTATATATATGAATATATTATATATATATATATATATATAGTATATATAATATATATATTATTGTATCTATTACGCTAGTAGATACAATAATGTAATACAACAGAGTAAGGTTACATTGTAGTCCGGCCTACTGTTACTATATATACTGTACATTATTTTATCTGTACACATTGAGTAACTGACGCATGGATAGGTCACTTACCTTGATCACAGAATCCCCGCCCGGCTTGTCTACACGGGGCAGACGCGCAATAACGACAACCCACCAATCTCAGCTTCCGCCCCGTAGATCTCATATAACAACGTTGCCGTAAGCTGCACTAACCAACACACGAACACGCGCGCACGCACAGCGCGTCATGCACACACACACACACACACACACACACACACACAGTGTCAGTGTATAATCCGGAGCGTTTTCACGGCGGGCGACGAAACGCGTACGTGCACGGCTGCCCTCTCTCGCCTCGTGTCTGCTGCTGCTGCTGCTGCTGCTGCTGCGGTCGTCGGTCTAAAGCAAACACGTCGCTGCTGGACAGGGCGATGTAGACGCCGAAAGAATACAGCCCCCTTCACCGCTCCTCCATCCACTATTCTAGCAGCACAACACTAACACACGCACAGACAGACTGCCGCCGGCGGGGCAGTAGCAGCCAGCACCGCTGTCACGGCTGTGTGGCGCTATCTATCGTGGACGTGCTGACTAGGAGAGCGAGACGAGAGCGGTAGGCATGACAACGAACGACGCGCTGAACTGCTAGCCACCACCACCAGAGGGCAGCAGGAATCGACGATGTCGTCAGCAGCATATATATCAGGAGTAGATAATAGGATTCCCTTGAAGTAGAGGAGAGGATAGAGCTCTTGATATATATGTGTGTGTAGTCAACATGGTACGTCTAGTACGATCACCAGACGATGCCCCCGCAGAGGTTAGGGTTAGAGTCAGGAGATAGATAGAGGGAGAGAGGAGAGAGCGAGAGACTGAGGGAGATGACGGACGGTAAGGAAAGGCGGAGGGAGGGAAACGCGGAGGGAATGAGAGACGGACGGAGGGAGAGACGGAGGGCAGGAGAGACGGAGGGAGGCGAGAGACGGAGGGAAAGAGAGAACGAAGGTAGAGCACGACGGAGGAGGGAGAGACGGGGGGAAGGAAGAGACGGAGGGAGGTGAGAGGACGGACGGGAGGGAGGCGAGTGTGTAATACTTCTCGGAAGTTCAATTCCCCAACGCGATCCCCACAGAAGGTTAGGGTTGAATCAGAGATAAGAGATAGAGAAGGGGGGAGAGCGAAGAGCTAGCGAGAGAGAGAGAGAGAGAGAGAGAGAGAGAGATGAGCAGAGAGAGACGTAGAACAGAGAGAGAGGAGAAGAGACGAAGCGAGAAGAGAAAGTTGAGAGGAAGACGAGAGAGAGAGAGACGAGAAGGAGAGAGATGAGAGAGGGAGAGCGCGCGCGCAGCGAGCCGAGCGAAGCGAGAGAAGAGAGAGAGGAGAGATGACGAGAGAGATGATGAGAGTAAGAGCAGCGCGCGCCAGCGCAAGAGAGAGAGAGAGAGTGAGGTTTAGCGAGAGAGATGCGTCGTCAAGCGAGACCGAGAGACTGAGAGAGTAGAAAGGAAGA
>NW_014577445.1:129449-130311 GCF_000485595.1 Priapulus caudatus
AGAAGGAGAGGGAGAGGGAGAGAGCTAGCGAGAGAGAGAGAGAGAGAGAGAGAGAGAGAGAGAGAGAGAGAGAGAAAGCGCCAGCGAGCGAGCGAGAGAGGGAGAGACAGCGAGAGCTAGAGTCGGAAAGCAACAAAAGAAACAGTAGGAACCACACGATGAGTGAGCGGACGTTATATATATATATATATACAGACGTGACCTACCCGTTTTTACGCGCGTTTTTGTGGGCAACAAAGCGGCGGAGTAGCGAACATTGGCCGTAACATGAATAAGGAGACACACTATAATGAATAAGGAATAACACTAACAACTTAAGCGGTGCTTAGCCGAGCGATGCCTCAATGCTGATTTTTTTCCCGGGGTTAGGAGACGCAAAAAACCGTCTTCTTCATAGCGGCGAAAAAACTCACTTCTTAAGAGACGAGATGAAGTTTTTCAAGCTGAAATCGGCGAAGTCATGCGCTTCAGCGATAGACATGGCGATTGAAATTTAAATAATTGATTAATGATCGATTTATTGATTGTTTGGTTGATCAATGATTGCTTGATTGAACAGCGACTCCAAATAAAATAACGCGTGAGCCGTGGTTGTATTGAAAGCATAAAGATCTACACACGTGTAAGAAGTATCAGAAGTACATGATAAACACCTTTGTGCGTATTAATTATGAAATTGAGATGTGTTTCTCAAATACAAATGAAAGTACATGTGTAGGAGTTAAGTCACTATTACTCCTAAATGTCCAGACGTGTTTATTAATTATACATACAAGCGTCTATTGCGAGTTCCTGTACATGTCAATGAGAGAGAGAGAGAGAGGAGAGAGAGAGAGAGGAGGGAGAGGGAGAGGGAGAGGGA
>NW_014577445.1:137335-139083 GCF_000485595.1 Priapulus caudatus
GAGGGAGGAGGGATGGGAGGGGGAGGGTGGAGGGATGGGAGGGCTCGAGGAGGGATGGAGGAGGAGGGGAAGGGAAGGAGGGGGAGGGTGGAGGGAGAGAAGGTAGAGGGATGGGAGGGGGGAGGGGGGAGGGTGGAGGGATGGAGAAGGGAGGGTGGAGGTATGGAGGGGGGACTTGTTGGCATGGTGAGGATCCCCACCTCCACAACCACGTTTACATCTGACCCCCTCCCCCCACCCACTCACTAAATGAACCGAGTCACCAAATGCTAATTTCGCTTGGGCATGATCTTGCTCTAGACTGTCTCCATTGGGAATCGACTGCGGGGACACACGCAACTGTTGGGACGTCTGGTGTCAGTCTAAACAGGGTCCTTATAATAACCTAGCGATGCGCGTGCACATTGCATTTGCATACGGGGGTCGGCATGAATATGAACACGGATCATGCAAATCTGCATGACAATGATAAGCTGACGGAGCGACATACGCGCCCGCGGGCATTCGCATGCGATAATGTGACGCCGATAAAAATGCGGTCAGTGGTTTAATCATTTGATAATATTTTTATTTTGGCTTCGATACTTTGTTTCGTTCCTGATGAATAATCGTATCTAAGTGTACTTGGGTACTTGCTGAGGAGTAAAGGTGTATAGCTTCACCTCTCAATATAACAGAACATCTCATCGGAAGGATCAGTACATGCGTGGAAGAAATCAGATTGTACGTGGAGCAAAATACAAAAAAAAAATCGAAGAAAACAAGAGATACGCATAGGCAGGAGTAAATTATATGTGATCTCAAGATATCGTAAAACTCTGAATATGTTCGCTTGCACTCTCTTATGCTCTCATGCTGTCACGTTTACATGTTCCTGTTTATTTGTGCTGTTTAGGAGCGTAAGCATGTACACATATATACATCATTATATACGTAAATATGTATTATTTACTGCCGATGTAACTGGCAATATTTTGCGTGTACAGCAACACTGACATCTAAAATAAAGCATTATAAAAAATATAAAAAACACTGACATCTATGATCGATCACAGTATAATAGTTGTTTCTACTCATTAAATTAAGTGGTGCATAAAAACCTGCTTAGGCCATCCTTAAAAATTTACATGTTTGCTGTCCTCCGACCGACCCACGAAAATAGCCGGGACCCAAAAGTTTTTTTTGACATTGTTGGTTCCATTTTGTTTTTGTTTTGTTTTGTTTACATTCCTTATAGTTAAGACTGAAACACAAAGCATGTGTGGCAAACATGAGGACAGACTTAAAATAACTATTATGCCTAAAAAAAAAGACCTACCTACCTACCCAATAAAGAAATCATGGGTCGGGGGACAGCAAACATAGAATTTTTTAAGGATGGCCCTTAGCATCTCCCATTTTCAAAGCATGAATGATGCTTGTATATATCCCTTTCTATATGTTCACAGGGACATGTCATGATCTAACCCTGAAAGAAAACTTGTTAGTAACTGGCTAGTTAGCAAGGCTAGGTTAGTAAGGCTATATATATACATTTACAAACACGATTATTTCATTCTTCTACATAACCATGTCTGCATCTTCCATCGGCTAACGCTCCATTAGGAGTGTTCCCAACTTTGATATCATTAATGATTAATGATTAATGATTGATAATCCTAACCCTAACCCTAACCCTAACCTAAATGACATTAAACCACAAACTAATTAAATATATGACCATGACCATATATATATATATATATATA
>NW_014577445.1:139731-156156 GCF_000485595.1 Priapulus caudatus
CATATATTCCGTACATTATTATTATGATGATATAAACAGGGCATGTGGCTTTGCCACCCCCCCCCCCAGGCAAAATGGGTGAGTTATGCTACTGATAAGCCTATTGGATTGCAATATAGGCCTAACTTCTATAAAATATGATCATGAGTAAAACAATAGTATTATTAATTATAATTTTTACAATTAATAATTAATCATCATAATTAATTACAATTATAATGAGTAATTAAGTATTATTATAAACATTTATAATAATTGCATATATTATTGCATAAGAGTATTATTGTACTGATTATAAGATTGAATGTTGGGTTTGACATCCAATCATTGTTGGGAGGGACCGATCTAAAAGACAATGCTTAGAAATAAAATGATGTAAGTTAACATCAACAGACTAGTGAATGCACGTAAAACACGTGTGAAATTGAACACATGACACACTAGGGCTCATAAGGTCTATGTCTCCCTGGGTACTGCCAGACACTGCGGCTGCTGCTGTTGTTGATGCTGCTACTAGTGTTGCTACTAACTGCTGTTATTGTTGCTGACATTATTGTTTATTAAATGTTGATGCAGTGGCGTAGCCATGATTTTTTAACAGGGGGGGAGGCCAAAAACAGCAAACTGCGCAAAATAGTGGATGACTTAATATTTTAATGGTTCCTCCGCTTCCCTCTCCACACCCTCACTTCGCTCCCCCGCCTCTCAGCTCTACAAACTTTGTTTTGGGAGCCATGTAAAAAGGCGACATTTGTGTTCGTTGTTCTCTGCTCCGTAGATATGTAACTGTTCAGTGGCGGATCCAGGATTACGAGGAGGGGGTGAAACACAGGCGGGGGGTATGGAGGTTCTCCCCCAGAACATTTTGAAAATGTAGATCGCAGGAGATGGTATTTGAGGCACTTTTGAGTACATGTACTTCATTCCGACTACGACAATTCTCTTTTTAGTAGAACAATTATTATTTATTTTATTTTATTTACTTTCGGATCAACAGGGGGGGGGGCATGGCCCCCTTTGGGCCCCCTAACTACGCCACTGTGTTTATATTATTGATTGTTGTTATTGACAACAGCAGCCGCAGTGTCCGGCAGTACCCAGGGAGACATAGACGCTATCAGCAACACTAGGTGAGCTTGACGGTTCACCGACCTAACAACAATATCTAAGGAGGACAGCCGGAGGGGGAGTGGGAGGGGGAGGGAGAGGGGGAGGGGGAGGGGAGGGGAAAGGGGAGCGAGAGGGAGAGTGGTGTCTCACTCAGATAGATAGATCAGTAACATAAAATGTGCTTTACCTCAATAAGACGACATTTGATTAAACAAACACATTCATTTCTAACGATGGCCTGATTACAAATAGCAAATCCTAAACTCACCTTTTATGCAGGGATTAGTCCTTCAGGCTCTCTCTCACACACGCACACGCTGCAAGCTTCCACTGCGGCTACCACATACTACTGAATAAGTGCATCGCTGCTTGCCTTCCAGCCCACTTTAAAAAAAAACATGGCCCAGTTATACCTAATCGATCACGCTAAACCTGACGGACACATTAGATGGCGAATCGAGATTAAACAGATGTGAGTGAAAACTGCGTTGAGATGTAAACCTGCGTTATAAATAGCACGGCATCCATCAAATTCCACATAGAAAAAATATGTTGTGATGTGAAATTGTTTCGACTTGTTCGTTCTCCGAACAACTATATCCTACTTACACCGTGGGCAAGTTTGCATCTGGAATATTGCATTCGTTTTCATCACAAAATGCATGCGAAATTGAATATTTTATTATTTATATATTCATTTTGCATGTTTTGTGAGGTATACGAGGATAGTTACCCAAAATAAACAAACTCTGTTACTATGCCCTGATTGGATGCATAGGCCTATATAGCGCTGTGCTCTAAAGAGTAAATGCTGGAGTAGATCAGGTCAAAGGTTATTGGCACCTGCAATTTTGAGAACAGAAATCCAGAGGCCTGCGAAGAACCATCAGGCATCAGGCTCATAAATTATATCATTTATAAATCTAAAATATCTCACTTCAAAGAATGTGAGGCACTTACCAGAATTTGTTATACTAATTACTAGCATTATAAATTAATGTTTTATAGCTAGTTAATTAGCATTAGATCTTAGTTATTTAAAGCTGTCTTTGCTCTACAAGAACCCTTTCGCTCCTACAGGCTACAGTACAGGTACAATGATACACTGTCACAGGTACGGAGGAAAGCAGGATTATTAATATTAGCCACCCATAATCATTAAATAATCGTAGGATTCAGTAGCGGATTATCTATGGGGCAAAGGGGGCATTTGCCCCCGGCCCTACAAGTCGACCGGCCCTAAAGTGTTGTGACTACAAAAAAAAATATGCTGTTTATTATTTTTTCCAAAGTATATCTTGGGCCGGCCCTACCACTTTCATATGACTACATTTGTTTTTGCTTTCTACTTGTTTTCATTTTCTCCGTGTTTTGTGGTGTACATTGCAGCAGCTAGGAATAATATTCACTTTAAGGTAGCTATTGGGGTTAAAACTACCAATTTTTCAAAATATGATTTTTTTTAAATTTTAACTCTACTAATTATTTTAGAACGTTTCCTTTCCATTTTTTAACATTAATTGCTTATAATTATCTACTAAACAGGTCTAAAAACATTATATATGCTTATGGGAAGGGGGCGGGTGGATGGGCGGCCCAAAGATATGATATGCCCCCGGCCCAGGCAACTGTTAATCCGGCGCTGGTAGGATTAGTTATAAAGGGATAACGTATGATATTTTCAGCTATAACTATAAATAAACTGCACTCTGTGTCAGCTCTGGAAAGAAGCCTCGTGCACATGTGGGCCGTCACTGTCAGTAATGGTACCTAATCTCCAAGCCAAAACATATGTTACACAATAATTTGAATAAATGTGCATAATAATTAATATCATCATCATGCACCAATATTTATAATAGATTAATACAGCGCAACCAATGGGGACGTAAAAGAACCACTGAGGGCGCAAAAAAAACTCTGGCTGTTAGACTGGTACTCGCTCCCACCTCGATTACTCGATTACTCGATACTCCCATCGAGTAACTAAGGCGAGAGGTGGGACCGGGTACCAGTCTATCTGGCTGTGACCATGCACCCTCAGTGCCATTTGGCTAAAAGGCTGACTACCTGAACTGACTGCTGAATAAGAATAATAAGAAAAAGGAATAAGAAGATAAGAAATAATAAGAAGGAATAAGAAGTATAAGAAGAAGGAATAAGAAGAAGAAATAAGAAGAAGGAATAAGGAATAAGAAATAAAAAAGAAGAAGGAATAAGAAATAAGAAGAATGAATAAGGAATAAGAAGAAGAAGAAGAATAAATTCCCCGCACATTCCAAAGAGATAGGTAATCAGTGCCTTGTGAAATACAAGAGAGGGACCCCAAAATACAAGATACAAGATACAACGCAAGTAATAATGAGACGCCGTTAAACAACCAATGTATAGATGTCGTGATATAGTTACTCTGCTACTACTACTAGAAATAGTTATGCATAGCTGTTATCGTATATTTATAAGAAGATTACGAGAAATCTACAGTGTTCAGAATTCGTACCTACGCGCGTTTGCAGTTTGCCCGATCGCCATTAGATGGAAGCACGATCGATTGCAAATGAACAGCTGTTTGAAAATCAGGAACAAAAACATTAGGATTATCTTTTCCAATAGTAGTTTCTAATTAAGATTTTATCCTGAGATGATATTACATTACTTTAACTACCTGTGTGTGTCTTAAACAGTATTTAACAGGTGGAGTAACACTGCTGTATAAGGTACGTAATTTTTCATTAGGTTTTTCAGCGGTCTCGGTAGGCCTGCCGCCTAACTCGCTCAGTCACAGTCAGTCGGGCTCAAGGGGTCGTTGTCGTATCAGCCTCAGGTACTAGCTACTATGTACAGATTTAGACCAATAAATTGTGCCCTAAAAAATTTTATATTCTGATGTTATTTTACCTAAAATAACATCAGAATATAAAAATTTTTAGGGCACAATTTATTGGTCTATGTACAGCTGAGAAACAGTGAGATATCAGATATGTACCCAAGGGCCAAGGTACATATATATATATCATATGTATACACAAAGTGTACCAGACTTGTATTACAGAAGTGTACCCTAGCCCTAACACTAACCCTAACCCTAAACATACCTCATATAAAAATATAAACATAATACGATACTAAACAACCTAAAACTACCTCGGTTAGTACCGGTACCTCACTACCTGATACGACAACGACCCCATCTGCGTCAGTCGGTCACTGAATCTCAAAATTACTGCATACCTGTCATACTGTCTAATAATGCAACTAATGACAACTTGATTGTTAGTTCTACTGTAAGTGTAATGGTACCGGTAGTACTTAGTAATTGATTGTAAAATACGCGTGTTAGTCAGAAACTGGCAGGCCTCTCACGCTTCGTATATTTTCTATAATATTAATAATTAATAATATTAATTATTATAAACCTAACAGAAGACCCTGTATTACGTGTCCCTTTAAACACTTTCATGTAAGACCCGGCCTCCTGCAAATACTTCTGAATGTCTTCTCAGTCTAACAGATTTCTTAACTGACTTTCAGCTGTAGATGTACATATCGTAATTGGCGTGGCTGTATCACATAAATTATGCACTTATGCCTATTACTTAATTTGCACTAGGGCTTGTCGAAATTTAGTTGTGGGTCAGTGATTGTTGAAACTTGTGTGATGTAGGGTCTACAACCTTTAACTATTACCATTAGACATCGTGCTAACCCCTAAAACTCATATAACTCGGGGGGGGGGAACCTAAAACTTTATGGAAAAATTTGATTGACCCTTGATTTTTCTTTAAAAAATTGTTTTTTAAAACAAATTTTGCAGACTCCACTTATTATTAATCGTTAACATAAACACCAGAACGAAGGAGAATAAATAGTGATATTTTTTCTCGATATCGACTCCGACAGTTCACGTCGTTAATTTCGCCCGCCAGGACGCCGCGTCGCCATGACGACCGCTTGGCTCGAGAAGAGGCCGCTGAAGCGGCAGCGGCTGGGACCGCCGGACGTGTACCCGCAGGATCCGAAGCAGAAGGAGGATGAGCTGACGTCGGACAGCGTGAAGAGTGGCTTCAGCAACCGGCCGCCGTTCGGCGAGGAGTACGGGTCGGCGCGAGACTACTTCTCAAATCCGGACAAGTTCAACGTCATCTACAGCCAGATGATGCAGATGATATCGAAGAAGCAGGAGCTGAACACGCTCCCCGACACCGGTGATTCATTAAGCGATGAATTACGCGTAGTTAATCTGTTGGCGACGGTTTACGCGTGAGACGGCAAATAGTCGCTGAGCGTATTGTATAGCTTGTAGAACTTGTGCAAGTATACTTGCAAGATCAGTAAAATCAATAAATCCTGACATATAATTATTATATAATTAATTTAAAGGAATAATAGGTCCATTGATTATGCAATGTTGACGAATGCTAGAGTGACTGGCACCTTGTGTAGTTAATAAGTACATTACCTTATAGCCCAACACGTATTAGTTTGTCCAATATCGCTGCTGGTTACTAAGAAATGTCTAATTGAAATCGGCAGTCCAAAAATCAGTTGCCTACAGTTTCAAACCGCTGCCGGCGAAGCGGGTGTGATACAGATTTATAGGACATTTTCGCACGCATGCTCGGCCGTACGCAATGCTATCATCAGTGATTTCGTAAACATGGACGCTCGTGATAAGGAACTTTTTGGCAGGGCTCTCCACGTGCCTCCGTGGTTAGTACGTGTGTTTTACTCTATTTCCATGTTTAGTCCGTGGCCGTGGTTACACCGCTGACACCTCCGTTTCATCTGGCGTCCAAAACATACGGGCCGCACAAATGTTTATGTCATCGCTTGACTCCTGGATGACATTTGCGGCACGTAAATGATACGTTGATACATATCAACAACCGATTTCAAGTCTTGTTTGTAATGTAACCAGCAGTGATATTGGACAAACTAATACGCGTTTGGCTGTAAGGTAATGTACTTATTAACTACACAAGGTGCCAGTTACTCTAGCATTCGTCAACATTGCATAATTAATGGACCTATTATTCATTTATATATATGTGCGTGAATATGTATCAGGTGTTACTGGCGATTTAATATATCAGTTATACAAACATATATACAAGCATATTTAATATATATATATATAGTGATCATAGTATCGACAGCATAGTGATATAGTGCCATTGATACCCCTGGGAGATTATCCACTGCGCGCCCGTCACTATAACGACGACGACTAATTAACCGATGTGCGTTCGTGTGTTCGCAGGCAAGAAGCGTCCGCAAATCAACACCAAGGACAACTTTGTTCCGGCGAACCTCTGCAAGGTCGGCAACTGGAAGAAGGTCGAGGCGTGGCTGAAGGACCTCGCCGGGAGCAAGTCGCTCACCGTCCTCGCCAAGAAGGTGCCCATCCTCAACAAGAAGGAGGACATCTTCACGAACCTGTACGACTTCCAGGTGCCGATGCTGCGAGCGACCTGGCTCATCAAGATGACCTCTGCTTACAACGTCGCGCTCAACGAAGCCAAGATCAAGAAGAAGCAGCCGACCGACCCGTCGCAGGAGTGGACGCAGGCGCTCACGCGCTTCCTACGAGACCTCCTCAACAAGCTCACCGACTGGTACCACGGGCAGTGTGCGACGGCGGCGGGGGCGGGGGCGGGCGCGGGGGGAGGGGGCGCGGGGGCGGGAGCGACCGCGGGGGGGATGCCGGCGGAGGTGGACGCTGCTATGAAGCAGTGGCAGTACTGCCAGCGACTGACACGCTACATGTACGAGGAGGGGCTGGTGGAGAGGCAGGAGTTCCTCGCATGGATACTCGACCTGCTGGAGCGCGTGCGCGGCGTTGACGACGGCTCCCTCAAGCTGCTGCTTCCGCTCGCGCTCGAATACCTCGACGAATTCGTGCAGTCGCAGCAGCTCTCTCGCCGCCTCGCTCACTACTGCGCAAAGAAACTCGTCGCCATGGCGACCGACTCCGCCGCGTGCGCGTCGCCGCGCACGCAGAGCCCCCTGGTGGGCGCGACGGGGGAGGGGGCGGCGACGGGCGGGGGTCTGTGGGCGGAGTACGGTTCGTGCGCGTTTCACCGCGGTCTCGTGCTCAGCTACTCCTGCATGCTGCAGTGCGTCACGCTCTGCGCTCCCACTGCACTCGTGTGGAGCGGTGTCGGCAGCGGCGCCTACGCGGGATCCCCGCTCGACCTCCTCCCCTGCGCTCCCTCCGCGCTGCCCATGCCCCCGCTGGGAGACGCGGCGGCGATACGGCGGCAGGTGCGTGCGAGCGAGGAGGAGATCCGTCGCCGGGGCGCGGCGGTCGAGGCGCGCTGGTCGTCCGACACGTGCCGGCGGTCAACGCGTGGACACGCGATGCAGCGAGTGCTGAGCGTTCTCGAGGCCCTCGATCGTCACTCGTTCGACCGCTCCGACGCTAACAACTGCCTCGACGTTCTCTACAACAAGATCTTCCCGTCGCTGGAGTCACGCGGCGGCGGCGGGGGAGGGGGAGGCGGGACGGAGGGGGACCGGGCGGTGGTGCTGCAGCTGTGTGAGTGGGCGGTGAGCACGCATCGCAGCGGAGACCACCGCGCCGTCGTCGTCGCCAAGCTGCTCGAGAAACGACAGGGCGAGATCGCGCCGGACTCCCCCGACGCCGACTCCGCTCCTCCTCCCCCGCCTCCTCCTCGTCCCCCGCCCGCGCCCTCCCCCGAGCAGGAGGAGGAGGGGTACGTCGCGGCGGCGGGGGGAGGAGGTCCCGTGTTCCAGAACCTCCTTCTGCACTTCCTCGACTCGCAGGCGCCGACGCTGGACGAACGTCCGTGCGCGGAGAACCGCGAGCAGTTCGCGAACCTCGTGCTGCTGTTCTGCGAACTCATCCAGCACGACGTATTCTCGCACGACAAGTACATGTGCGCGCTCATCTCCCGCGGCGACCTCGTTGCCGCGCCGACCGCGAGCCAGCTTGGCGTCGTCCCGCAGACGCCCGACGCGAGGTCGTCCGTGGAACCTTGCGCGGGTCGCGGCGCGATGCCGCCGCAGTCCGATCTGGAATCCGCACTGCCGCCGTGCGTCGACCTCGGCTTCCGCGCGGACGGTGGCGCCCTCCGGGGATGCGACGAGGCGGCGAAACTCGACGACGACTTCAACCGCGTGTTCCAGAACTTCGCGCAGAAGCAGGACGTCGCCGCCGCCATCGCCGCGGCAACGAAGATGGAATTCCCGATGGCGGAGAGGGTGCCGCCGGTGCAGCCTCCCGCCACGCCGCCGGGTCCGCCGCCGCAGCAGCGACTGTCGCGTCACTACCAGTACACGCTGCACTTCCCCGTGCCACCGGACGACGCGTACGCGCACGAGTGCAACCAGCGTCTCGTCACGCTGTACGGGGTCGGGCGCGCGCGCGACGACGCGCGCCACATGGTCCGCCGCGTCCAGAAGGAACTGCAGAAGCTGTTCGGCAAGAAGAACTCGCTCGATCTCTCGGCAGAGGGCGCCGGCAAGCCGAAGCGTAGCCGCGGCGACCCGACGTCGACGTTCGAATCGATCTTCGCGCGTTTCCGCGCGCTGTCGTACTTCGACCAGCACCACGTGACGCACGCGACGGCCGGCTACGCCGTCGAGCAGCTGTCTCACTTCGTGACGGACGAGCGATTCAACTACCTGCCCGCCGTCGAGCACCTCGGCTTCCTCTTCGACCTCATGGAGCACGCGCTCAACATCAGCGGCCTCCTCGACTTCTGCAACCAGCTGCTCAAGGTCATCCCGGCCGTGCAGAAGCGGCTGGAGGGCGCCGCGCACGCGCTCGTCAACCAGTACCCGACGACGGTGTGCCTGCACGCGGTGGCCGTGTTCCGCAAGTACCACGCGTGGCTGCTCATCCAGCCCGACCACGAGCAGACCGTGCTCACCTTCGAGGGGCTCATCAACGTCGTGCAGCACGTGGGAAACCCGTCCGACTGCACGTCGGCCGAGCGCTGCATCCTCACGTACGTCTACGACCTCTACTGGTCGTGTCCCACCGCCTCGCACATCATCAAGACGCAGTGGGGCGACATGTTCCCCGTCATCACGCAGGCCCTCGCCAAGGTCAAGCAGTCGCTGTACGCGAGCGTGACGCCGTCGACGGCTAACCTGCCGTGGGACCGCGCCGTCATGGCCGACCACCTCGCGCGGCCCAACCCGCGTAACCGCCCCGACCCCGAGCTCGTGCGGCAGCTGAAGGAGGCGCCGGCGACGCGGTACGCGTTCGTCTGCAACGCGCTGCTCGCCGTCTGCCGCTGCGGCGGCGACTCGGACAACGTCAACGACGTCGCGATACTGTGCGCGGAGCTGACGGCGTGTTGCAACGCGCTCAGCTCGGAGTGGCTGGGCGCGCTGAAGGCGCTCTGCTGCTCGTTCGACAACACGTGCGGCTTCGTCGAGATCCTGACGGAGGTGGACGTCGGCGACGCGGCGACGCACGACCCGATCGCGGTGTTCACGTCCGTGCTCGTGGCGAGACACTGCCTCGCGCTCGAGGACATCGTCTTCCACGTCGCGCTCCCCTCCCTCGTCGCCTCCACCGCCTCCGTGAACAAGCGAGACGCCGACGCCGGCGCCCGTCTAACCTGCCACCTGCTGCGCCACTTGTTTCGCACGACCGAGGGGGCGCTGGCGAGGCTGGGGCGGCCGCGGAGCGCGCTTCCGGCGATACGTACGTCGTGCGACCGCCACCTGCTCGACTCGGCCCACGCGTCCATCACCGTCGACGCCGTCCTCGCCGTGCTCAAGGCCATCCTCATGATGGGCGACACGGCCGCGTCGCCCCCGGCAACGACCCCGGACGACCTCGACGACGACCCGCCGCTGCTCGGGGTCGCGTCGCGGTCGCGCGCGGGCGACGACGACGACGACGAGACGGGGCTGAGGCGTCTCGCAAAGAAGGCTCTCACGGAGATCTGCAGCGAGAACTGGGTTCTCGAGCGCTGCCTCAAGGACTCTGAGCGTCTCTGCACGGAGGACCTCCTCCTCGACCCCATGCTGAAGAACAAACAGGGTCAGCAGCTGCTGCGCCTCATCTGCTACTCGGGATCCGGGGGAGGGGGAGGGGGAGGGGGAGGAGTTCACGGGGAGGAGGCGGCGGCGGCGGCGGGGGGAGGCGGCGGGGACGGGGACAGGCGCGCGACGGTGTGTCGCATCCTGCGTGATCTCGATCAGTGGAGCCTGTGCGTGTCGTGGCTGGAGCTGCAGCTCATACTCATGCAGTGTCCCGCGGACGAGCGAAACTCCCTCATGGACGTCATCGCCCGCGCGACCATAGACGTCTTCCAGTCCCCGCCCCCCGCCGACGACAAGGCGGGGCGGGCGGGGCGGGAGCAGAAACCCGCGGCGACGGCAGACGCGCAGCGACCCGAGCGCAGCAACATCTGGCTGGTGGCGCCCCTGGTGGCGAAGCTGCCAGCGGCGGTGCAGGGGAAGGTGCTTCGCGCGGCGGGGCAGGTCCTCGAGAGCTGCAACTGGTCGCCGTCGTCGTCCTCCTCCTCCTCGTCCTCCGCGTCGAAGAAGGATCGCGACCGCGCGGGGGGCGGGCAGCGCGGCATGTCGCCGCCGTGCCAGCAGCCGTTCCTCTGCCTCGTGCTGACCTGCCTGCGCGGCAAGGACGAGCAACGCGAGGGGCTGCTCTTCTCCCTCTACTCGCAGCTCGGGCAGTACCTGCACGCGGGGGAGCGGTGCGGCGACGACGCGCGCGCGCGGCAGTCCCTCCAGGAGGCGCTGCAGCTGCGGCTGAGCCTCGTCGGCGGCATGTTCGACGTGATACAGCGCAGCGCGGCGAACGTCGCCGACTGGGCGGTGCTGTTCGTGCAGCTGGCGTGCGCGCGAGTCGTCGACCCTCACGTCGACCGCCAGCTGTTCACGACGATCGTAGACATGCTGTCGGCGCTCATCCACGCGGCGATGGTCGCCGCGCAGGACTCCCACGGGGAGAAACCCGATGCAAAGTCCTCCTCTTCGTCCTCCTCGTCCTCCGGCGGCGGGGGCGGAGGAGGAGGAGGAGGTGGTGCGGGAGCGGGCGGGGAGGACGCGAAGAAGATGTACGCGAACCTGAAGAAGAAGCTGCAGAAGGAGATCGGCGATCGCGACTCTGACGGCGTCGCCATCGTCCGACAGCTGCTGCCGCTCGCCAAGAAACAAGCGAGCGTCATCGTCTGCGAGCCGACGGGAAGCCTCGTCGACACGAAGGGAAACAAGATTGCCGGGTTCGACTCGATCGACAAGAAGAAGGGACTGCAGGTTGCGGACAAGACGAGCGTGAGTCCGTGGGAGCTGTTCGAGGGGCTGCGCAACCCGGCGCCGCTCTCCTGGGCGTGGTTCGGCGCCGTGCGCATGGAGCGCAAGGCCCTCAAGTACGAGGAGCAGCACCGCATGCTTCTCTACCACACGCACGCGCTCAAGAAACCCGCCGCCTACTACCTCAGCCCTCCGCAGCTGCCGCCCGAGGACCTAGAACCGCCGCCGCCGCCGCCCCCGCCTCCTCCCTCGGACAAGCTCGTGAAGAAGGAACTCATGATGATGCAGAAGGAAGGAGGAGGAGGAGGAGGAGGAGGGGAGGCGCGTCCCGATCCACCGATCACGCCTAAGAAGGCTAAGGGTGCGCAGCGGCGGCGTCGGGCGTCGAGGGTCGGGGCGGCGCAGCAGGTCTACCAGGGGCAGAGCCCCGGCCGTAGCATGCCCCCGACGTTCCCCGAACCCTCCATGTACCAGGCGGGCGGGGGCGGCGGCACGGGCGGGGCGCGGGACTCTCTCTCACGCTCTCTCTCTCTCCGTCTGTCAACAAATGCAGTCGGACCTGTGTACATATTAGTAGTCAGCCACTCATTGCATGCGAGTAAGGTTTATAAGTTACACTAAGACGCGTTTCTAAGTCAGACCATGGGACACACTTACAGCTTTGTTTTCCCGCGTGTCAACGCTGACCATCATAAACATGTCAAGATAGTTCGGATTGAGTAAGGCCTGAAACAGTGGTAAAGACGCATCAGCATGTACCCACAAAATAGGAAAAGCTACATAAAACATCTTTTGAAGCAATCCTATAAATGACAAGCAGATACTAGAGAAAATAGAATACCCACCATGAATATAATTTGATCCGAATTAAAATCTGCATAACAATTATGTATATCACCCGGTATATCACACATGGTAGGTTTTATTAGCGGCTTGTGATAATATTTAGGTGGTCGCTACTGTACTACTGCTGATGCTGCTGCTGCTGCCACCGCCGCTGCCGGCTGCTACTACTACTACTACTATATAACTACTACTACTATATAACTACTATCAGAAGTACATGAAGTCAGAAGAGAAAGAATCTTGTATCTCCATATGTTTCCTACACCTATTCTATGTATCATATAGAATGACTATTGTGAATAGAAATCCTATATGATACATAGAATACATGAAGAATACAATCATATAGACTCAGCACACATACATAGAATCTCTCTATTCACGTACACCCGCTACACTACGGCACCACTTACTAGATATTGCACGCTGCCATCTGGCGAGAGAAAATGGCGGACAGTCGTCTCACCGAACTTGCTCATGAGGACCTTGAAGAGACCTTGGTACCAGCTGGTGGGCATACTGAGGAAGGGGTTGAGCTGGGGGTCGAGCTGGTTGAGGGTCGACGTCCACACCGACTTCAGCAGCTCACAGAACTCTGCGTAGGTGAGCTTCGACGCGGCCTGCCATCGCGTGAGGAAAGACGTCGTCGTCGTCGATGAAGCAGGGTGCCCGGCAACGACGAGAAAGACGCAGGAAAACACGCAGTTACACACACGACTGTCGCGTGTCTATGTGGATATCGCCCCGCATCGAAGAGAATACGTGTTAAATAATTGAATAATTGTAAAAAATAGTTTGAGTGCAGGTGTGAAGGCGCACGGTTCATTTAAATAATAAATTTCGACTGACTTTATGAAGTTCGGCCATGTTTGGCATGAATAAAGCTGCCCCTTCCTTTCTTGCTCACCCCTTCCTTGCTGGTGGTTCCATTCACATTGGGCTCCCCTCTCCTGCATACCTTTCCCCCTCCTCCCTAAATCACATCTCTCCCTCCCTCCTCCCTAAATCACATCTCTCCCTCCTTCCTCCCTAAATCACATCTCTCCCTCCTTCCTCCCTAAATCACATCTCTCCCTCCTTCCTCCCTAAATCACATCTCTCCCTCCTTCCTCCCTAAATCACATCTCTCCCCCCCCCTCCTCCCTAAATCACATCTCTCCCTCCTTCCTCCCTAAATCACATCTCTACCTCCCTCCTCCCTAAATCACATCTCTCCCTCCCTCCTCCCTAAATCACATCTCTCCCTCCCTCCTCCCTGACGCGCGCGACACCCACCCCCTCCTTGCTGGAGCTTCCGTCCGCGTCTGGCTTCCCCTTCCGGCGCGCCTTCTCCTCCTCCCTCCTCCCTAAATAACATCTCTCCCTCCCTCCTCCCTGATGCGCGCGGCACCCACCCCCTCCTTGCTGGAGCTTCCGTCCGCGTCTGGCTTCCCCTTCCGGCGCGCCTTCTCCTCCTCCGTTGTGACTCCCATGAGCAGCCAGTGCCAGAGGATGTCTCGGCGGCAGTGTCCGACGGCGGTGGACACCATGTTGCGGATGCGGCGCTCCGACTTGCCTCCCTGAGCAAGCAGCACGTCCCTCAGCTGCGTCTCGTAGGGGCTGAAGTAGCCTGCACGCGACAACACCACACGGTATATATACAGGGGAAGAAATTAACTTTTGAACAAGGAAGTCCAACGGACTCCCTACCCTCAAAAAGAGGGAGTCCGCAGCAAAATGAGGGAGTCCGCAGTCTGAGGTTCAAAATTAAAGATATTAACAATAACGCATGTGCTTATTTTTAAGATTCGTGCAGTTGCACGTCTGCCAAATTTTCTTAGGACATTAGCTGAAAAAATAAAGTGATTCCGCAAGGCCGTGCTTCGCAACAAACTATAGTTAGTATGGCAGAATTTTCAGGGAGTCCGACAGTAAATCAGGGAGTATTTGACTCCGGACTCCCGTTAATTTCGCACCCTGTATATATATATATATATATATACACATGGAGCTACATTATAGTAATCACGTGGTCGCTTTGTAAATACACACCCACAGCATGGAATCTGTCTAATAAAAACTAGGTTGTATCCTAAGAATTCCATTGTTCCGAGTTATTTCCTATGCAAGAATCATTCGAAGCATTCTTTTGTCGAATTTCCTTCACGAAAATATGCCCAAAACATCTCAAAAATGTTGTAGTTTCACTAAACAAATGTAAAAGCAACTATGTAAACAATGCAACGTAACAATAATTGTCTAACAAATTTAACAGTTCGTTCTAAGGTGGTTTGTTCAGCACCGCTCATCCTGGTTCCTCGCAGCAGCCGTGTCTGCTAGTCATCGAAGTGATGTGGAGGAGTCACTAGGAATGGGGTTCTACCCGCAATATTTTCGAATAAGATTGCGGTAAATATCAGTCACTGAAATCAAGAGCAGCACTTTGCTTGTTTTAGACTCTAAAATTTCTTTCACACCAAGGTAGGGCGTGACTGCAATGACTGACAGCATGATAATATCAGATCCTATATCGCCACCGGGTTAAAGGAGGTGTAACCTTAATCGAAATACTTCAGAAACTACTGGGCCCACGAACCTTCGACTTAGTAATTCAATCCAATTTCTTCCAATGAAAGCATACCCTTCTACAGCAGGGCGTTCTCTAATACCCTTTCTCCTATTCTCTGCATAAAAACGACCAAAAACCCATTTCCTGACCAATAGGTGGCGCCACATGTTAATTTGTAAGTGCTAAAGGAACGAGGGCTTCGGATAAGGATTTGGCTGCGTGCCAGGCTGGAATAAAGGTTAGAAGATGAGCCAGGAGGTTAACGTGCCAGGGAGCCACCTGCACAGACAAGGTAGGCAAATAAAACAAGAATAAACTTGCAGTGAAATTTGCAATCTCATTTTACTGCAACCCTATGTACATACCACAACTTGCAATTCACATTGCAGGCTCTCAATCTAATCTCACAATCTCTCTTCTTCACAATTTTCAGCAAAAACTTTTCACTATCTTATCCAAAAAAGAATTTAACAAGAATGCCACGATCACAGCTTCACAGCAAATACGGTGCAAACATGAGTGTAATTTATGCTGTGTGAAAACACACACACGCACGCACATGCACACACACATACTCAATACACTGTGTAAGAAAGTTTAAACCACACAGCTAGAGTTTCACTACCGTAACACTCCTCTCACACACCCATAGCTCCCCTGTCCAACGTTAAATGATTGAGCGTTACATAATTTGTAACAACATTTCTATACATTAGTACATTTCTATACATTACTGTCATTAGTATATATACATCGTGTCCATAGTGTGACAAGACCTGACTAGTCAGCATGTTGTTCTTAGACTAGCAGCACTTCAAAAGTTCAGATTTAATTTCATGACTTTGTGACATTACTATTTACGCTACTTCTAGTGATCAGTCAACACACGAGTCACACGGGAGGGACGATGCGGAAGTTGAATCAAACGTGATAGTAGTTAACCGTCAGCCGATGTGTTTCCACACGTTGCTGTGCTGCTGTCACTGATCATTAGAGCAGGCATGTCCAAAGGTGGTAGCAGCAGGCGTTGACGAAGCTCTCTATGTGAGACTGCACCCAGTGCATGCGCAGGTTCGGTCGATCCAGGGTTCCCTCCTCCTCCTGCTGCAGCTGCTCCCTGTACACCGTACACAGATCCTGCAGGGGAGAGAGAGGAGAGAGAGATGCAGGCGTCAGGCACGCGTGTGTGTAACCCTAACTCTAACCCTGTACACCGTACACAGATCCTGCAGGGGAGAGAGAGGAGAGAGAGATGCAGGCGTCAGGCACGCGTGTGTGTAACCCTAACCCTAACCCTGTACACCGTACACAGATCCTGCAGGGTAGAGAGAGGAGAGAGAGATGCAGGCGTCAGGCACGTATGGGTGCATGTGTTACTCGCTAGCTCTCACTGTGTCTGTCCGTCTGTCTGTCCCTTTGTCTAAATCCCTCTTTCCTTCTCTTTCTCGCTCTCTCTGTCTGTTTGTCTGTCGATCTGTTTGTCTGTCTGTCTCTCTCTCTCTCTCTTGCTCTCGCTTTCTCTGTCTGTCTGTCTGTCTGTCTGTCTGTTTGTCTGTCTCTCTCTCTCCCTTGCTCTCGCTTTCTCTGTCTGTCTGTCTGTCTGTTTGTCTCTCTCTCTCTCTCTCTCTCTCCCTTGCTCTCGCTTTCTCTGTCTGTCTGTCTGTCTG
>NW_014577445.1:158243-166850 GCF_000485595.1 Priapulus caudatus
CCGCCGCCGCCGCAACCGCAGCAGCAGCCGTCGTACTACGCTCAGCAGCCCCTGCCGCCCGGCGGTCCGCGGTACGACCGCCCGCCGACCTTCTCCACGAAGGCGGCCCTGCACACGATGCTTCGTGCGCGGCAGCCCCCTGGTGGCTACCTCCCGCAGCCGGGCATGGCGCCCCCTGCTGGCCACGCGGGCATGCAGATGATGCAGAACCGGCAGATGATGGTGGCGCAGCAGCAGCAGATAGGACAGCAGCAGCAGCAGCAGCATTACGCGGCGTCGTACCAGGACGCACGCATGTACGCGCAGCAGCAGCAGCAGCAGCAGGCGACCGCGCAGCAGCCGCTGCACCACATGCCACCGCAGCAGCAGCAGGGCGGCTACGGCAATGGATACGGAAACCCGCACCTGCAGCAGACGATGGCGCCACCGCAGCAGCAGCAGACGAGTGCTGCCATGACGATGATGCAGCAGCAGCAGCAGCAGCAGCAGCCTGCGGCAGCGTACAGCCAGCCCGCGTACCAGGCAAACCCGAACCTCATGCACGGCATGATGTCCCAGCAGCTGCCTCAGTCCAGCGGATACGGAATACCACCCCCGCAGCAGCAGCAGCCGCCGCCGCCGCCGCCGACGCCGCCGCTGCACCAGATGGCGACGACGTCGCGGCTGAAACATCCGAACGTGCCGATGGCGGGCGGGGCAGTGGGCGCCGGCACGGCGATGCCTTCTCATGCGATTGCCGGGGGTCAAGGTCATGCGATGATCCAGCAGCATCAGTACATCGCCCAGATGAGCGCGGCGGGAAGCGGCGGCAGCGCGGGCGCAGGCGTGGGCGCGGGGCCCAACCCGCAGCAGCAGCACGCGCCGCAGCAACGACAGACGGCTCAGCTCATAGCCAAGCTGAAGGGAGGTCTGCAGAGCAACCACCCACCCCCGAACTACTGATGACCTCCCTCCCTCCCTCCCTCTCTCCCTCCCTTCTGTCCGTCCTCCCTCCCTCCCTCCCTCTCTCCCTCCCTCACTCCCTCTCTCCCTCTCTCTCCTGTGCTCACCCGCTCTCACATTACTGATGCTTGGGCCACCAGCCCCTAACCAACCCGGCACTATTGATGATGTTGTGTGAACCCGCGATTATGTGTAAAATAAAGGTAAAAGGTGCGGCAATCGTGAGTAAAGTCACGGTAAAAGGTGCGGCGATCGTGTGTAAAATAAAGGTAAAAGGTGCGGCAATCGTGAGTAAAGTCACGGTAAAAGGTGCGGCGATCGTGAGTAAAGTCACGGTAAAATGTGCGGCGATCGTGAGTAGAGTCACGGTAAAATGTGCGGCGATCGTGTGTCACATTATCTGAGCTATAAATGTGTCGTTGCTGTCATTATTAATGTGCGCTGCGAGTTCGTGACGTGAGCTGGAATGTGGCATCACTGTGTGTAATGAATGTAATGCATGTGTATATATTTTATCCATATCTATCAGATATATATATCAAGTCAAACCCGTGTTAGCAGATACCTGTCGATAAAGGACGCTTAGAAATTGCCTCGAGTTGCTGACATACAAAAAAACTACCTCTACAGTAGAGACAGTTTCCTTGCATACCTGCCACTCGAGGTAAATGTCAAAACTGTCCTTTGTAGACAGGTGGCCCTTCTATAGAGGTGACACTGGTTTGACTATAGTCGTATTCGCAATCTCTTCGGTGACAACAATGTCTGCCGTATGTGTAAGCTTGTCTGAAGTAAACGAGAAATCTGTAGAAAATTCATGTTATAAATTGAAATCAAGTTAAAGTATGAATCGTTAAATTAGCACATGCGTTATTGTTAATATTTTAATTTTGGAAACGCTGCAGACTGCGGACTCCCTCATTTGCGCTGGCGTGCGGCACTCCCTGCGTTCTTTAAGAGGGGTAGGGATAGTGTTGTTGGACTCGCTGTTCAAAAGTTAATTTCTACCCCCGGTATATATATAGCGTAGTGGTGTTGTCCGGGTGCAGCTACTTCAGCCGCCTACGAGACGACAGCTGAGGGGAGCGTGCTGCTTGCTTGCAGGAGAGAGCATGGAGCGACGGTGGTGTCCCGACGGGCGGTTCCGTCAACCGGGCCGGGGGAGGACCAACCTCTGGCAGGGCGGCTGGCTTGCTGATGGGTGACGAACGGAGGAGGAGAAGGCGCGCGGAAAGGGAACCTGACGCTGGACGGAAGCTCCAAGCAAGGAGGGGGTGGTGTCGCGCGCATCCACAGGGAGGAGGGAGGGAGAGATGTATTTAGCGGAGGAGGAGGAGAAGGCGCGCTCGGAAGGAAGTCCAGAAGCCAGACGGATAGCTCAGCAAGCGGGTGGGTGCTGCGCTGCATTCCACGGAGGGAGGGTAGGAAGATGTGATTTAGGTGTAGGAGTGGAGGTCGGAGAAGGGCGCGTCCGAAGGGAAGCGCTGGACAGACGGAAGCGCTCAGCACGGAGGGGGGAGTGTCAATGGAGGAGGAGGTGGGTAGAGGTGATTTAGGAGGAGGGGATGGAGGAGAATGGCCCGGCGAAGGGAACCTGCACAGACGGAAGATTCGCAGCTAAGGAGGGGGGGAGGTGTCACGTGGAGAGGAGGGGAGAGGTGTTATTATATGAGGGAGCGGGAGAAGATGTTGATTTAGTGGAGGATGGGTGAGAGATGTGATTTAGGAGGAGGGAGAGATGTTATTTCAGGGAGGGGAGAGATGTATTTAGGGAGGAGTGGGGGAGGAATAGTTATCAGGAAAGATGACGCCAATGTGAAGGAACCACCAGCAAGGAGGGGTGAGCAAGAAAGGAAGGGGTGGAGGTGAAGGAGAGGTGTTGGCTAGGAGGTATTCTGGGGGGGGGGGAGACTACCCATGCCATCACACAATGGCAATGCGAGTGTTTGGATGTAGTAATAACGTACCATCCCTCTATCGGATGTAGAGACAGCAGCTTTATTCATGCCAAACATGGCCGACACTTACATAAAGTTCAGTCGAAATTGATCATTCTTTAATGAGTCTCGGCGCCATTCACACCTGCACCAAAAACTATTTTGTGTACAATTTTCCAATTATTTAACTACGTATTTCTTCGATGGCCGGGCGATATTTCCACATAGACAGCGCGACAGCGTGTGTAACATGCGTGTTTCAACTGCGTGCTTTCTCGTCGTTGCCATCATCGGAAATCCGGGCACCTGCTTCATCGACGACGACGACGTCTTTCTCCTCAGCGCGATGGAGCGGCGTCGAAGCTTCACCTACGCCGTAGTCTGTGCAGCTGTAGAAGGTTCGGTGTGGACTCGACCCTCACCAGCTCGACCCCGAGCTCACCGCCTTTCCTCAGTTAGGGGGGGGGGGGGGGGGGTGCCCGACCAGCCTGTAACCAAAGGTCTCTTCAAGAGTTCTCATGATGCTAAGTTGTGAGCGACGACTGTTCCGCGGATTCTTTCTCAGCAGATGGCAGCGGTGCAATATCGTAGTAAGTGTTCGTAGTGTAGGGCGGGTGTAGCGTAGAATAGAGCGATTTCTAATGGTATGTGTGCTGAGTCTAGATGATTGTATTTTCATGTAATTCTAGTTATCAATATAGAATTGGTGGGTATTTCACTTGAATAGTCCATTCTTTAATGATACAGTAGAATTAGTGTATGTGGAAACATAATGGATTGATTCAATATTCTTTATTCATGTACTTCTGATATGTAGTTATATACGTAGCTAGTAGTAGTCAAAGCAGAGATAGCCGGGCAGCGCGGGTGGCCGCAGCAAGCACATGCAGCAGATAAGTTACAGTAGTCGACCACACTAAATATTCATCACACTGCTAATAAAACGGCTACATGGTGTGATATATCAGGTGATATAATCGTAATTTGTATATGCGCAGATTTTATTGATCAATTATATTCATGGGGTATTCTATTTTCTCTAGTAGTCTGCTTGTCATTTATAGGATTGGTCTTAAAAGATGTTTTATGTTAGCTTTTCCTATTTTGTGTGTACATGCTGATGCTCTTTACTACTGTTTCAGAGCGCTTACTGCAACTCGAAGCTATCTTGACATGTTTATGATGGTCATGCGTGACAGGGCCGGAAAATCAAAGTCTTAAGTGTGTCCCAATGTCTGACTTAGGAAACGCGTCTAGATGTAACTTGAATAACCCTACTCGCATGCAATGCGTGGCTTGTAGCTACTCATAGGGGGTGCTATCACAGGTCCGACTGCATTTGTTGACAGACGGTAGAGAGAGAGAGCGTGAGAGAGAGAGATGAGAGAGAGAGGGAGGGAGAGAGAGAGAGAGAGAGAGGAGAAGAGAGAGAGAGCGAAAAGGGAGGGGAGGGAAGGGAGAGAGAGAGAGAGAGAGAGAGCAAGGTGCAGAGAGACAGTGAGAGGAGATGAGAGAGAAGAGATGAGAGGATGAGAGAGGAGAGGGAGGGAGGGAGGGAGGGAGAGAAGAGATGAGAGTAGAGAGAGATGAGAGATGAGAGAAGAGAAGTAGAGAGAGAGAGAGAGAGAGAGAGAGAGAGGGAGAGAGAGAGAGAGAGAGAGAGAGAGAGAGAGAGAAGAGAGAGATTGAGAGAGAAGAGAGTAGAGAGACGAGATGAGAGCGAGTAGAGAGAGAGAGAGATGAGAGAGATGAGAGAGACCGAGACGACGAAGGAGAGAGAGAGAGAGAGATGAGAGAGACGAGAGAGAGAAGAGAGAGAGAGCGAGAGAGGCAGCAGAAGAGCGAGAGAGGGAGAGAGAGAGAGACAACAGACATGACAGACGACATGAGAAAGCGAGAGCACTTGGTAGAGAGAGAGACACGGCTAGACAAACAGACAGAAGTACAGACAAGTACATGCGAGAAAAGCGAGAGGCAAGAGAGCAGAGAGAGAAGAAGACGGACTAAAGCAGAGTCTGACACCAGGACATACAGACAGAGAGAGCGAGAAAAGAAGGAAAGAAGATTTAGACAAAGGGAACAGACAGACGGACAGATCCAGGCGCTCATGTATGAGAGCTAGGCGAGCTAACATCCATGCATACCCATAGCGGCCTAACGCCTGCATCTCGCCTTATCCTCGATGCCCTCGATCGTTCTGCTCCCTCAGGATCTGTGTACGGGTAGTACAGGTTAGGGTTAGGGTTACAGCAATCCGCGTGCGCTGCCGCCTTGCATCTCTCTTCCTCATCTGTCTCTCGCTGCAGGATCTGTGTACGGTGTACAGGGTTAGGGTTAGGGTTAGGGTTATAAGCACAGCATCGCCGTGCCTGACGCGCTGCATCCTCATCTCCTTAATCCTCGTCTCCGCTGCAGGAATTGTGTCCTCGTACAGGTAGGGTAGGTTACCACACGCGTACGCGCTGACGCCTGCATCTCTTCCTCTCTCGTCTCTCGCCTGGTCAGATCCTATGGTAGCGAGTGTAAAGGTATGGGTTAGGTTACACACACTGCGTACCATGAACGCTGCATCTCATGACTCTCCTCTCTCTCCCCTGCAGCGATCTTGTACGGTGTACGGTGTTTTAACAGGGTTTTAGGGTTATGGTGTTACACAAGCATGTACCGCGTGTCATGACGCCTGCCATCTCTGCTCTCCTCTTCATCTCCCCTGGAGCGGTCGTGTAGCGCTCACTCGTGTACGGTTTCAGGTATTAGGGTAGTAGGGTTACACCAATCATATAAACAGACGCGTGCGACGCTGCATCTCCTCTCCTCGCTCTCGTCCCCTGCAGGATCTGTAGTACGTGTACAGGGATTAAGGTTAAGGGTTACACTCGACAACATTGGACCCGGCTGACCCTGCATCTTCTTTTCCTCTTCTGCTCATAGCAGATCTGTGTACGGTGTAGGCAGCGTTAGGTTAAGGGTACAACACACGGTGTGGCCTGCACAGACGCCTGCATACCTCTCTCCTCCTCGCCGGCCGCCTGCAGCGATCCATGTGTACGTGTACAGGCGTAGGGTTAGGGTTACAAAACACACAACTGCGGCCCGCGCGAAGCCTGCATTCTACTCCTGTCCTCGTCTCTCTCTCCCACTGCAGATTTTCGGTGTACTAACCCGCAGCGGTGTACAGGTTAGGGTTTTCAGGTCTGACGCGCAACCGAGCATGCCTGAGCCTGCGTCTCCTCTCCTCCAGCTTTCTCTCACCCTGCCAGGACTGTGTACGAGTGTACACGGTTAGGGTTAGGGTTACCAACGAGCGTGCTGACGCCTGCATTCTCTCTCCTATTCTCTTCGCCCTGCAGGATCTGTGTAGGTGTACAGGGTTAGGGTTAGGGTTACACAACCGCGTGGCTGACCCCTGCATTCTCTCTCTCATGCATCCGCTGCAGGACTGTGTACGTTACAGGGTCTAGGAGATTAGGGTTTAGGTCGACAATGAATCCTCAACTAAATCTAGAAACACCACGGTGCCTGACGCCTGCATCTCTCTCTCCTCCTCCCTGCAGATCTGGTACGAGGTGTGACAGGGTTAGGGTTAGGTTTAGGGGTTAAAGTACAACACAGCATGCCTGAACGCCTCGCCTCTGCATCTCTCCTTCTCTCCCCTGCAGGATCTGGTACGTTGCTGTACGATGGGTAGGGGTTGGGTTACCACATCGCGGTTTCTGCCTTGACGCCTGCATCCTCTCTCTCCTCAAATCCCCTCAGGATCTGTGTACGGTAGTACAGGGTTAGGGGTTAGTATACACAATGATAGCGAAATTTTCCATCTTACCGATCGCACCTGACGCCTGCATCTTCTCTCGTCCTCTCTCTCCCTGGGCAGGATCTGTCGTAGGTGTATCAGGGCACGACTGGCAGCAGAGGAGAAAGGAACCTGGTATCGACGCACCTGCGCATGTGGCATACGGGCAGTCTACTGATAGAGAGCTTTGTCACGCCTGCTGTGCTACCCCTTTGGACATGCCTGCCTGAATGATTCAAGTGGACAGCTAGCCACAGAAACGTGACTGGGAAACTGGCTGACGTGCACTACTATCACGTTATGATTCAACTTCCGATCGCCCGCGTGTGGGCGACTCGATAACTTAGTAGCATCGATGTAAATAGTAGATGAAATTAATGAAAGTCATGGACAGATTTAAATGTGAACTTTCTGAAGTGCTCTAGTCTAAAGAACAACAGTGCTGACTAGTCACGGCGGTCTTGTCACATCTATGACACGAGTTTATTACTATGACACGTATGGTATAGAAATGTACTATGTATAATGTTGTTTACAATCTATGTAAGCTCAATATTTAACGTTGATCAGGGGTGTATGGTGGTGTGCAGAGCAGTGGTTATCGGTAGTGAAGACTCTAGGCCTTGTCGTGGTTGTAACTTTCTTAACAGCATGTATGAGAGTGTGTGTGCATGTGCGTGCGTGTGTGTGTTTTCAGCGACGCATTAAATTACACGTCATCGTTGTGCAACGGTATTGCTGTGAAGCGTGTGATCGTGTGCATTCTTAGTTAAATTCTTTTTGGATAAGATAGGAAAGTTTTTGCTGAAATACTGTGAAGAAGAGAGCTTGGTGAGATTAGATTGAGAGCGCCCGGCACAATGTGAATTGTCAAGTTGTGGTATGTGACATTAGGGTTGCAGTAAAATGAGATTGCAAATTCCCGGCAAGTTTATTCTGTCTTATTTGCCGTACTGCTTGTCTGTGCAAGGTGGCTCCCTGGCACGTTCATACTCCTGGTCAATCTTCTAATCCTGTGTATTCAGCCTGACGCAGCCAATCCTTATCCGAAGCCGCGTCGATTCCTTTAAGCACTTAACAGCAAATTACCATGTGCGCCGAACCTATTTGGTCAGTGAATGGGTTTTGGTCGTTTTTTATGCAGAGATCAGAGAAAGTATTCAGAGAACGCCCTGGCTGTAGAGGGTATGACTTTTATGGAAAAATGGATTGAATTACTAAAGTACCGAAGGTTTAGTGGCCCCGTACGTTTCTGAGTATTTCGATTAAGGTCTACAGCGCGCGCCTCCTTTGCCGGTGGCGAATATATGGATCTATTATTATTCATGCATGTCCAGTCATTTGCATCACGCCCTACTTGTGTTGAGAAGATAATTTTAGGAGTTCTAAAACAACAAATATGCTGCCCTTGCATTTCAGTCGGACCTGATATTTAGCCAGCAATACTTTATTGAAAATATGGGTAGACCCATTCCTAGTGACTCCTCCACATCCTAAAGTTGTAAGATTCGATGATAAGGGCAGACACGGCTGCTGGAGGAACCAGAGAGCGGGATGACTGAAGCAAATCCACCTTAGAAGACGAATTGGTTAAATTTGTTAGACAATTATTGTTACGCCCGAGTTGCAATTGTTTACAGATCGTTTGCTTTTACACTTTGTGTTTAGTGAAAGCTACAACGATTTTGAGATGTTTTTGGCATATTTTCGGAAGGAAATCGTCGACAAAAAGCAATGCTTCGACCATGCTTCTTGGGCATAGGACAATAACTCGATACACATGAATTCTAAGGATACACTAGTTTTAACGTTAGACTAGATCTCCATGCTGTGGGTCGTGTATTTACAAAAGCGAACTAAGTGATTACTATAACTGTGCCCATGTGTATAATATATATATAATAATATATATATAAAAATATAATTTAAACCAGA
>NW_014577445.1:166875-171875 GCF_000485595.1 Priapulus caudatus
TATAATAATAATATATATATTATATATTATATATATATAATATAATATATTATTACCGGTACTAAATATTTTATTTGGAGCAATTCAGTATAAAAATATGTTTTAATATGTATTCATCGTGATCATGTACAGTCAAACCTGTATATAAATCCATAATCACTCAAGGGAAACACCAATAGAGTGCTTTATAGACAGGTGTCTGTTCTATATAGCAGTAGTTTCACTGAGCCGGGCTCGACTGCATATGTATTTTTACCAAATACAGAAAGCTCAACAAGATAGAAGTGTCGCTATAGAATAATAAGTTTAGTGCGCGTAGACGTGAGGGGGCGGGCGGTGTGAATAATCACCTGCACTTCCCGCGCGTCTGCGTCGGGGTAGGAATGTTCCGCGTCGTGCACCGGTCGCCTAGCATCGGGGAGAGCGATGGGTGGAAGTAGACGCGACGGAGGCGGAGGGCCGCCACACACCGCGAGTCTGTGGTATATGCACGAATTGTTAACCCTTGTTTGTAATGTGCGGATAGTCATAGTCTTAGCCATCCAGGCATGAGTAGGCCCTCGCAGCGCATGAGAGGTCATGTTAGTCGTCTGGGCACAATGTTAAAAAGTAGCTCCCTATTTGTAGTCTAGATAAAGTTTCTTACTGATTACAGCTATAGGAACCACGTGGCAGAGAGATACCTACGGGTATTATCGGCATTCATCTTCACTCACCCTCAGTTGATTAGCATGATGGATAGTTCTGATTCCAACTGCCCCCTTCCCACCTCACCAGTATCATGTTTGTTGCAGCTGCTGTCATATTACTTGCCACTCTCACCTGCCTTCACTCACCCTGAACGTGTCAGTTCAGTTGTCATTGACTTGCCCTTCACCTGCCCTTCACTCACCATTCAGTTGTCATTGACTTGCCCTTCACTCACACCTTCAGTTGTCATTCACTTGCCCTTCACACTGCCTTCAGCTCACTATAGCCACTTATACATATTATGTTAATAACTTATAGGGTTACATAGCATTAGAAAGAAACTAGTTATAGAAAAGGTTTAGTAAAATGAAATTTATGTATGCTAATTTAATGTATTTTATAATTAATACCATGAACCTATATGTATATTAAAAAATAGATGTAGGTTCACGGTAATACTAATTGGCACATGCTATAGCATTAACAGAAAATAATTACAGGCTTATCTAAAATAGCTGGCATGTGATAGTAAAGCAGTGAGTGTATCCTCATGATGTAGGCCTAATCAATGTATATATGGTGACATATAATTTATATATATTTAATTACATGATCTGATAGTGAGATTTTAAAATGCTGCTCGATTTTCGTCCAGAAACATTTTCCAAAGAAAATTCTTCCAATTTTGCAACGACCTTGAAATGTGTGGTGACTTCACAGTGTTACACGTGACTGCGTGAAATGCACCAGAGAGCTAAAGCCACTTAGGGTGGTTGGGACACGGCTAGGCACGGCTAACCATGGCTATAGTCTAGCGATTCTCCCTTATGTTGTGCGTGCCGCGTTAGACAACCTTACCCAAAGGTTTCCCAGGGGCCGATCCGGAACCTGAACGACGGAAGAAAGCAAACAGGGTTGCAGTCAATCAGTGGGAAGAAGAGACAGTCAACAAATGTCTCAACAGTCAACAGTTTACCGATCGCAGAAGCCTGGGCTAGGGGAGCGATCCACACGTACGACACGCGTGTGTTATCTTCTCTCAGAAATGTTAAAGAGGTGCTTTGGTGAAGAGTACAGGCCGCATGTATATACGTATGCTTGTGAGTAGCAGAGATTCTGGTTATATGTGCAAGCTCTATTCTAACGTAGCACTAGTAAATATAACAGATAAGCAGCAGCTTAGATGTTAACATCGGCCAAATGCTTCTAACGACAGATACGCAAAATAAATGGGTAAATTAACAAGCTGATAAACGACTCTATCTACACGCTCTAAATCTGCCACTAGCATCTCAACACGAAACGTATCCACGGCAACGAGAATAATCCGACAACACATCTCTCAGCTTTCCGACCGAATATGGCGTATTAGCAGCAGGAACATCAAAACCCCAATAATACTGATGCTCCTGCTACGTTAGCTATTTTTGTTTTAAATCAGTTTGACATCATTACAGCTTTAGAAACAAAGATTTATTTAGAATGTGCCAAAAGTCTCTAGTAAAATGAACCACAGATTTTAATTTAATAACAATAATAATCATTGACATATCATAATGTAATAAATCGATATCAAATAGGAGGAACAGCTGAGCATACATCGGCTCTAGCTAGCTTCGTCTACCGGATCTCATTATCACTCTGCTGCCATTGTTTGATACGTCACGTTCGTTTGCTACGTCCACGCGACCTTCGCGACATTGCGAAGGTCGTCAGCGTCGTTCACTCACCGACGAACTTCTCGAGCGTGATCTTCGGGAACAGTTCGCGTCTGCTCGCCATGACGATGAAGTACTGCAGCGAAAGCGTGTGCCGGCCGCCGTCCGTCTGCCTCACCGCCGTGCAGGGGGCAGCACTGTGCTCGACGATGAGCCCGACGTCGAACTCGTGCAGCTGTCGAGCGTCCTCGAGGTCCTTGTAGGATCCGCGGCACGACGAGAGAGACACGAGCACGTACTCGTTCTCCGACTGTCAACAATGGGAAGGTCGAGCGATGAAGTGAGCGTTGCCGTGGCGATTATTAAATTGACTTGTGCCATTCTTTATGATAATTGGCTTGTAATAATATCAGCTAAACTATACAATACTTTATACGCATTTTTTTTTTAATCGGCTAAATTGTGGCATGCTTCATAAGAATTCGTTTTTAAAATTGACTAAACTATCGAGTGATTCATAAGTATAGGTTTTTATTATATTCTCTACAAAATCAATTGCATACACTTCACTCCCTCCAGAAAATCTGACTACACTACCTGGATGGGTAGCAGGGCAGGGAAAGGGGTGAAGGTAGAGGTGGAGGCAGCGCAGGGGGGGACCTCAGACACACATGCATCTACTGACGTGGGGGGCATTGTTGTCAGAAACAAAATTACTCCTAACGTCAGTCTCTCTTAGACCGTTGATAGAAACATCGTGAAGTTACGAGAAAAAAAAAAAGCACTACTACCAAATTTCCTCACAGATTCACGAAACATAATTCTGTCAGCGTTCTACAAGAAAAGACAAGAATAATGCTAATTCCAAGACTAAGTTTGTTTCTGACAACAACGCGTCCCACGTCGGTAGACGCGTGTGCGTGTGTTTGCGTGTTAGTTATTCACCACTTCGGGGTCCGGTTCGTCGGCGGTGGTGACGGGTACCATGCGCATGACGGTCATGCCATAGTGTCGGTCCTTGTTCAGCATGTATTCATACAGCTTGCTAGCCGGAGTTATCAGGTCCGGTATGCTGATCGTACCTGCGGGTAAAGTATCATCATTATTACTATTACTATTATTATTATTATCATTGTTATTATATTATAATAATAATAATTATTATTATCATTGTTATTATATTATTATTAATATTATTATTATTGTTATCATCATCATCATCATCATTATCATGAACATCATCATCATCATCATCATCATCATCATCATCATCATTATCATGAACATCATCATCATCATAACCACATATTAGCGCATCTAACCTGAGAGGGGCAATCATTGAGAATCCTAGAGACTTCTGGCATTATTATTAGTATTATTATTAGTATTATTATTATTATTATTATTGCTATTGATATTACTATTATTATAATTATTATCATTATTATATTCATTAATTATACACTATTAGGACTAACCTGACAGGCAGTCGTTGCGAGCGAACCCGGGAGACTTCTGGTAGTAATTCATGAAGTCGTTCATGAAGCTAGCGAGATGGTATCCCTGCTTGAGGATGAGAACGCGTCCGGAGAGGTAGGAGAGGATGGTGCGCAGGTGGAAGTCGTAGGCGAACGAGTGAACGTGGATGCGGATCTTATCCTTCTCACATTCATCGATGAACATCAGCTTCATCTGCAGCGCACGTTCGTCAACGAATTAATTCTTCTCTTTCAATTCTTATTAGAGAGATTAATTCTAATTTTAGCGATTAATTTAATTACTAGGGGAACGTGTTAATAATTGTTAACGCATTTGTTAAAGAATTAATATTACCTAAAAAAGTTAAGTTGAAACACATTAACATTTCTTAACGAATTATTATTAATTTAATTGTGGCATACATTAAAAATTATTATAATTAAAATTATCAATGACCGTCGCATTAACGACTACTCATAAAAGAAATTACGATGTGCCAGTAGCACTACGATGAATAGAGAGACCCAGTCTGTCAGCATGGTAAACCTCATGTAATAATGTGGCCCCCTTACCTGCACTCCATGGCTAGTTTGGCTACCTGCGTACGTTTTACCTGTGAGACAAGACACTCGTTACCTACCTGGTTGATCAGCATGGTAAACCATAGCTACGATAACGTGACCCCCATGCTCCGTGATTACGGCGATCCGCACGCGCGGTTACAGGTGTGTTACCTGTAGAGAGCCTCGTTACAGGTGTGTTACCTGTAGAGAGCCTCGTTACAGGTGTGTTACCTGTAGAGAGCCTCGTTACAGGTGATGTTACTGTAGGAGAGCTTCGTGTACAGGTGTGTTACCTGTAGAGAGCCTCGTTACAGGTGTGTTACCTGTAGAGAGCCTCGTTACAGGTGTGTTACCTGTAGAGAGCCTCGTTACCTGGTTGCTCAGCATCGTGCCGGTGAGCAGACGTGAACACTCGAGACCGAAGATGCTGATCATAAAGAAAGGTTCGACGTATTTCAGCTCCACCATCAGGATTCCTCCGAGCATCGTCTTCTGCAGGTAGCAGCTGATCGCGTCGTGCAGCTTCACTCCTCTGCTGCCTCCTCCTCCGCTGCCGCCGCCGCCGGTGGATCCATCCGTGGCCGGCCGCTTCCTGTGAGGGCGCACGAAG
>NW_014577445.1:172889-175211 GCF_000485595.1 Priapulus caudatus
ATGACGACAACAACGACAACGACGACAACAACGACAACAATGACAACAACGACGAAAACTGACAACAACGACGACGACGACAACAACGACAACGACGACAACAATGACAACAACGACAACAATGACAACAACGACGAAAACTGACAACAACGACGATGACGACAACAACGACAACGACGACAACAATGACAACAACGACAACAATGACAACAACGACGAAAACTGACAACAACGACGATGACGACAACAACGACAACGACGACAACAATGACAACAACGACAACAATGACAACAACGACGAAAACTGACAACAACGACGATGACGACAATGACAATGATGATGACAATGACAATGACAACGACGACGACAACGACGATGATCACAATGACAACGACTATGACAACGACAACAACGACGTCGACAACGATGATGACTCACCCCTTCGGTGACAGGGGGCGCGTGCGTACGACCACGTAACCGAGCGACGTCATGTACTGTATGAACTCCTGCATGAAGCTCTGCCGTAGCTGCACGTGCCACATCTCCTCACCGCCGCCGCCGCCGCTGCTGCCGCCGCGCTGCTGCTGCTGCTGCAGGGCGTCCGCTAGGTCGAGACGCAGTGAGCGTCGCGCGTCCGTCCCCGCCGCCGCGCCGCCCGCATCCCCCCGCCGCTGCAGCCCGCCGGGTAGCTTAGCACTCCCACCTGAACTCTGACGTGACCGCTGTAAAGAGATGATGACGACGATGATGATGACGATGAAAGGTGCAGTAAGTGCGAGTGAAGAGATGGAGATGAGAGGTCCGGTAAGAGAGAGACGGAGATGAGAGGTCTGGTGAGAGAAGAGAGAGAGGGAGAGAGTGTGAAGAGATGGTGAGAGAGAGGGAGAGAGTGTGAAGAGATGGTGAGAGAGAGGAAGAGATGGTGAGAGAGAGGGAGAGAGTGAGAAGAGATGGTGAGAGAGAGGGAGAGAGTGAGAAGAGATGGTGAGAGAGAGTGTGACGAGGTGGTGAGAGGACGTGTGAGAGAAAACGGAGACTTCAAGGGAGATGGGGCCTGTGATAAATGGTAGATTTTTCGTATAGAAGTTACGCGTTAATGAGTAATTATTATTACCACGATTACAAGTTTAAAAAAATTACTATTCAAAGGCGGCAAGAAGTGATGAACTGACATTTAGACATTCTTCCGTATTTCTAATAACGTGCGTCGAACGCTGACCCACCTTCCCTCCCATCGTACAGATTCTACCATTTTGACAACGTTGATAACACTCAGCGCCCTCTATAACGCGCATGGAGCAAACCGCGCGGCGGCGGCGACGACGACAATGACGTACTGAATTCGAGTCGTCGCTCGACTGCTTCTGGAAGTTTCCGCTGCTGCTGGATCGCCGTGGCAACGAGTTAGGCATCTTGTGTTTGTCTGCGCTGCGTCTCCAGGCGGGGCTGAACAGTAGCGGCGTCGCGCAGAAGTGTACGAGACGCGAGGACTGCTTGAGCAGCGCCAGCTCATCCAGCTATAACACGACGACGACGCCACGCGCGCGGGGGTCAGAGGTCAGATGATGACGACATGCAATCACGTGATACATGTAACAATTATAGAATAATGATAATAATAATAATAATTCCTGTGTAAAAACATAATAATTTTTAAATATTGAAAGTGACTATATCATTGTAAATAGTATTAGCAATTTATTTTTCACAAAATATATATAAACTATGAAAATGCAATTATGGTTAAATTGTTGCACTTTTTTCTATTTTTCCATTCTATTTTTCCATTCCAGTTTCTTTCAACTATGTAAACAGAGTTAGTGCCAGAAAGAACTTCTACATGCGCACGATAATTCTCCCGTCTCTCCGAGTGAAATAACCGCGTTCCCCTCTTCACACATTGTCGCTAAATCGGACGAGCTACCCCAGCTCATACTTTTTACAACAAAATAGAATTCAGTTCATTTCAAAATATAGCGTGCAGCACTCTGTTGCAGAGCATCGACTATCGAACGTCCTATCACCGTGCTGATTGGCTAGAGCTGCCTAGCTGTGACATCACCGTTGTCATGGCGGCGGCGGTGTACTTACCGTTATGGCTACGTGGCTGTGGGATGTTCGCTGCTGCCACATGCGGTACAGGTTTCCCAGCCGCGTAACCTTCTCCAGTTCTGCAACACCCCGCGAAACAAGCAAAGATGAGTCGGGAACGAGAATCGCAGTCTACAAGGAGATTTAATTAACCGGTAATTAATTAATGAGGCTAATTATTAATTATTAATAATTAATTAATGAGGCTAATTATTAATTATTAATAATTA
>NW_014577445.1:175684-178200 GCF_000485595.1 Priapulus caudatus
ATCAATGCTATCACCACATTACAATCATGATGTCATGGCATTACATCTATGCTATCTACACATTCCCGTCAGGCTGCCACACATTACATCATGGCTTATCAGTACAGTTACATCATGCATTACACGTTTACATCATGCTGCTGAGCATTAGCATCAATGCTATCACAGCATTACTCGTGCCCTATCACACCTCTAACATCATGCTATCACACATTACATTCATGCTATACCATTTCCATCATGTGGCTGTCCACATATTCATCATTGGTCGTTAGCAGCTGACTCTGTACACGTACAACTGTCGCGGACACTCGTCCTGGAAGCTGGAGAAGCAACTTCTCGCCTGACCGTTCTGGCATCGCGCGCGTGCTGCCACCTCCTCACTTCCATCGTCGCACAGAAGATGGGACTCTACCGGCACAGTCGCTTCAGTCAGGACCACGGCGCTGCCGGGGGCAGCGCAGGGGAGGGGGGGACGAGGAGGGAGGAGGGGCGGCGGTGTCGCGGGGAGCGGGGAGGGGCCTCAACGCCGTACATGTCCGCGTCGAGTAACTCTGGACGCTCTCATCAGCGCCTGTCGCCGGCCGCCAGCAGAGCGAGATTCCTCCACGAGCGGACCGCACATAACCAGTGCGGTCCGCGCACCTTCAGGACTCCGCTACCCAGGTACCCCTGCCGTGTTACTGTCGCAATTGTACTGTCGCCATGTCACCATAGCCTATGTATCTAGCTATTGCCTTGGTTATGGTAGCCAGGCTGTACCACTTATACTCCCATATATGATGTATATATAATATCATGGATAGCATATATTGAATATGATCTATATATTTTGAGCTGTTACGCTATATATTTAGACTTTAGACTTATATATTAGACTATATAATTTTTTTTGAAGTCGATTATAATTAGTATATACTGCACGTGTATCGTGTGTTGACACGGTACACGGTAACGACGATCCGCGTGTCGTCCCGCGTTGCCGCGGTAACGACGTTGTTTTCTTCGTGCAGCTTTGACGAGATGTTGATGGACAGGCAGCCTCGGCGTCCGCTGCACAGCTGTGAGTACGACACGCAGTACCAACACGATCCCGTCGCTCGGCACGGCATGCAGCTGCTGGAGGTGCGCGCGGGGAGTCAAGGCTGGTAAGTGCTGCCACCTTGATGCATGCCATCGCATGCATGAAACAAGTGTGCATCACGTTTTACTACACCTGTTGTCTGGGGTTTGATAGCGCGTAACGAGCGCAATGCATGACATCATGATGTAATGTGTGATAGCCCAACGTAACATGTAACAGCACGATGTAACATTACACAGCATAACGTAACGTGTGATAGCACGATGTAACATACGACAGCCCGCATGTGCCACCATGATGTAACGACGTGTAACAACATGATGTAACGCACGACAGCATGATGTAATCTCTCACCTGCTTGTCCCGCACCGTCAGGATGAGCAACATGATGTAATGACGTGTAACAACATGATGTAACGCACGACAGCATGATGTAATCTCTCACCTGCTTGTCCCGCACCGTCAGTATGAGCAGCCGCTGTCTCGGCACGAATCCAACGCAACTCGCGGCCGTTGTTGCTGCCGATGCTGTCGTGGACAACGACGATGATGACGATGACGGCGTCTGTGGCGTCTGCTGCTGTTGTTGCTGGCTGTCAGCTAGGGGCGGGGGTTGTAGCGGCGCGTAGAGTTGTAACGGTTTCTGGGCTGGGAACGACAAACACAGATGTTGAGTTAGTGATCGGGTGCAGCAGAAACACTCGGCAGTCTACATAGTCGAGATGTTACGTCTCGGTCATAGGTTGTTTCACGTGTTTACAATGTAACATACTATCAGGAGTGAATAATAATAGATATGTCTCTTGTTATTCACTCCTGATACTAATAATAATACTCAATTACTCATATTACATTTTTATGTGTTAAATGTGTTATGTGTTATGTGTTATGTGTTATGTGTTATGTGTTATGTGTTAAATGTGTTATGTGTTATGTGTTATGTGTTATGTGTTATGTGTTAAATGTGTTATGTGTTAAATGTGTTATGTGTTTTGTTAAATGTGTTATGTGTTACGTGTTTATGTGTTACGTATCATGTGTTACATGTTACATGCTTACATTTTTTAGCTGTAGTATTAAGATATTTACTAACGTTACATGTTTATGTGTTGCATGTTACATGTGTTATCTTTAGTATTACGATGCACACTAACGTTACATGTTTATGTGTTGCATGTTACGTTGACATTTCTAGCAGACGCGTACTTTTCGGGTTGCTTAGCGGCGGCATCTCACACGTGTCGTCTCCCTGTATGAGCGCGAGGCACGCCCGCCATTGCTTCGTGTCCCGACCAATCACCATGTAGTTATCCGTCGCGGACGACGCGCCGCCGTCCTGCTTGCAGCACAAATCCTGCCCGTGCTCCGTAGACTAGAACCAGAGAGAGAGAGAGGAAGAGAGAGAGTGGGGAGGGAGAGAGAGAGAGAGAGA
>NW_014577445.1:182966-186458 GCF_000485595.1 Priapulus caudatus
GACCCCCCCCCCTGTACACGCCCCTGCCATCGCGCAGCGCGTGAGATCGTGTACTTTCTTCGTCACTCAATAGCGTACCGTTACATTTAAACTAGACACTAGACTTTAACAACCGCCCGTCTTAGAATTATATTAAAATAAAAACACGTGATGAAAAAATGAAATCAATAAAAAAATGTAATAAGAAAAATGCAAATTTGTTGTCGTATTGGTTATATCAAGGATTGGCCTATTCACCTTGTGACACTGTTGACTGACCAGAAAAGCAGGTTTTAGCACATCAGTGCTATGATAGGACACTCTATAAAACGATGCTCACTGACAAAGTGTCGAAAAGTTGACTGTTTGAGGTGCGCGCGTGTGAAAACTCGTACGAACTGTTTTAGCTTCACCGACCTAGCGACAGCATCCTATAGGCTACCGTGTTTCTATTAGCTAGCGGTCGTCGCGCTACGGGTGCATACCGGGGAACTGGGGTCCGAGTTGTCCGTCTATGTAGGTGTCGCTGTGCGTGAGGGCGTCGAAACACTCGGCGGAGGCCTCCTTCAACCACGTTGTTGCGGCTTTAGGACACGGATGGATGTCCAGCTTCTTGCTGGCTCCGACGAACGACAGGCCGATGCAAGCAATGCCTGCAGGACGGAGGACATCGTACGTACACATAGTAAGGTAATGTAAAGGTAAGGTAAACTAAGGTAAGGCAAGGTAAAGTAATGTGTAGTAAGGTAAAATAAGGTAAAGTAAAGGTAAGTAATGTAAAGGTAAGGTAAAGTAAAACAAGGCAAGGTAAATTAAGTTAAGTTCATGTATGGTAAAGTAAGATGAGGTAAAGTTAAGTTAGGTTAGGTAAGGCAATGTAAAGTTAAGTAAAGTAAGTAAAATAAGGTAAAGTAAAGTAAAATAAAGTAAAGAAAAGTAAAGTAAAATAAAGTAAAGAAAAGTAAAGTAAAATAAGGTAAAGTAAAGTAAAGAAAAGTAAAGTAAATTAAAAACATAGTGTAAGAGCCACGTCACGTCTACGTAACTTGTAAGAATTATCCACAACTGTCCACTTCTCGATAACAATCGTTTGCTTGTGAGTTAACGTTGCATCGTTACGTCGCCTTTAAGGAGAACGTGACGGCAGAGGATAGAGGAGAGAGAAGTGTGACGCCGTTCACGGAGGGAGACGTGTTTCTCTACAACCGTCCGCCGGCGTCCGGACAGCAAGGTGAGATGCACAAACACACATCCTTTACTTTACTTTACCTTACTTAATTTACTTTACTTTATTTTACTTTACTTTCCTTTACTTTACTTTACATTATTTTACTTTACTTTACTTCGCGCGCTGACACGGCACGGCGTGTCTTACGTAAATAATTACGTAGATTAATGAATATGTAAACAAATTTATAAATTAAATTGGGAAATATTTGGTGTAAATGTATAATAAAATTATGTTATTTAATATAAATGTACAATTTTAAAATCATTTAAATTTTTATAAGAGTCAAACCTGTGTTAGATGTCACATTATGTATCATGTGTGACAGAACAGACATCTATCTATAGGTGACACTTGTCATTTCCCTGTAGTAATCATTGTATACTGGTTTGATGTTATAAATATGTAAATTTCTACCTGGAAGTGGTGTTCGGGTCGGTTGTCGACATATTTGGGCGTGTGTAGGAACTGCATGAGGTTCTGGCGCAGGTAGTGTGACACGGCCTGCAGGTAGGGTATGGCGTGTGTGAGCAGCGTGAACTGTATCACGCGGCTAGGCGGCTCCCCAGGCTTCTGTATGAACTGCAACATACGACACGACACGATGATGAATGAGTGTAAGAATAAAATAAATAAAAACATAAATAAACAAATAAATAAATAAAATAGCAATGCATTGGGTTGCACAAAGACATCATACACATATTTAAATAAATAAATAAATTAATTAATAAAACAGCTAACGCATAGGGTCGCATGATGACATACAAATATTTCAAAAAATTAATTAATTAATAACCGACAAACTAACGACGTGAACTATCGGCGGTACCTGCACGTCCTCGGGCGTGAGCTTGTGCATCGGGTTTCGCGAGAACATGACGGTGACCATGTCTAGTACGGCTTCGTCCAGCCGGTTCTGCAGCACCTGCACCAGCTCCTCCCTGATCTCCGGCCCCGGATCCGCCACCCCGTGAACGCACAGCGCCACGCAGTCGTCCGGCAGACTAGACTTAGACGGGCGCCCGCACAACGACCACGACTCCTGGTGGGAGGGAGGAGCGGCAGTTAATTGTCGATGTTGCCGCGGTTACGTGAAGCGCAGATGTGTGTGATGGGAGGGGGGGGGGGTCACCTAGTTATTTTCTATTGGATCTCCAAGAGTCTAACTCGGACATGTCTAGTAATCTATCTATACTAATAACTATAATTCTGGACTAATTTAGATTAATTATAGAGTGATGCCATGAACCAAAGTATGCTAGTAGTATATTGGTTCATGCTATTAGTCCTTGTGCTAGAGGTCCTAAAAACCACACGACTGGAATTTGTTCTGCAATGAAACCTCACTAAGCACCGCTTACTCATGAAACGTGTAATTATACATAAAATGTCAGACTACGTCAGACAAAACGTCACATAGATTACGACTCGGTCACGCGATGATTGCTGGGTTCGCTACCACGGCAACCATCCATCCTTACCTCGTCATCAGCATCCCGCTTCTGCAGACTCAGCTGAGAGGAGCATCTCGACTCTGCTAACAGGAAAAGAAAAAAAATCAACGTTAAAGAAAGATTTGTTATCATGGTTGGATGACATGATTTGACTGTGGATTCATTCAATTTTGCATTAATTTTTTTTAATTGAATTAATTTTTTTGATTAAATTGTAATTAATAATCCCACGTTTATCGGTTGTGATTTCGTCTCCGTATATTATGTATACATGATGAGAATAAGTGGCTTGGTACTTGCCGAGATAGTTGCTGTACTCCTCACTGTTGCGCGTTCCATCGTCTGCGCCGAACATATGGCTCTGAGAAACATCGTCAAGCCTGCAACGTGTACATGTAATAATATATAATGCCATCGTATGATATATCGTACGTATCGTATAATATGACATAAGTGATAAGACATAATTAAGAACCTGTTTTAGCCTAAAATTTGAAACAGGTTCTTATTTGATCAAATTCAGTTAACACTAAATCAACTATAACAAAAAAGAAATAAGATAACCTAGAATATCATTTGTATTTGTCTAGATTCAGGTTGCAGTCATTTTAGACATAATTTATATGCATATTTTATATAAACAATAGACGGTAGCAATTCTACCAGCAACAAGCACCTTTTTTCTTACGAAAATAAGAACCTATTTAAGAACCTAAAAGCCTAATTTCCAAGTAAACACCAATTATATAAGAACCATTTTAGGCTAACTTAGAAAAATCAAGGATATACACAACACATTGTGTTATGTATATCCTTGTCTGGAAAAAT
>NW_014577445.1:186468-188205 GCF_000485595.1 Priapulus caudatus
ACCGCGTCCGCGGCGGCGGCTGCCTGCATCTCACGGAACACCTTTGGCACGAGGTCGGACAGACTGACAACGCTGGTCTGGAACTCCCGCAGCACCAGCTCTACGGAGTGCTGGTTGGAGAGTGTGAGCGTGTGACGACGCACAGACGGCACCTCTACACACACACGCGTGGGGGAGAGGTAACGTACATTACACACACGCGTGGGGGAGAGGTAACGTACATACATGTATACATGTGTGTGTCTATTATATATATATACACATATATATTATGTATATAATTACTATACTGATACTGATACACTTACATACGTATGCACACAGAGTAAAACCATGTTCACAGACATCTCTGCGTTTAGCTATTCCGCTAACATAACAGAAACTGATCTACACAGGAAACGTATCTCTTAAGTGAACGCTATACACACAAGTGTAAATTTAAATGTATATAGTTCTGAAATAAGTGTTAAAAATACAATCTACCTTGTTCCACACAGTAATCAAGCCACTTTGGCGCCACCTTGTGGTAGACATAATGAACTATGCCTCTGTCGCCGGACTCGTAGCGTGCTGCCCTCTGGTGGACGACGCTGCCTTCCTCTGCCATACTCGACGTTAATTCAAGCTGCAGGGATTATTTGGAATGCAGGGATTATTTGGAATGCAAGTATGAAGAGTCAGAAATATACATACGAGTCGTGGAGTTAAAGGAAATCACGTCACATCACGAGCATGTAAACTATTTCACGGGCCATCGATCAAATATTAGATGCTAAGAAGACAAAAGTTAACGCACCGAATACGTACGTGTTTGTAAATGAGCAGAGAATGAGTGTTAGTACTGTGAAGCAAGCAGCACTCGGGGTTATTAGGTACATGCAGTGCGTACAATAGTTAGAAACAAATGGTTAAAGCATTAAGAAGCATTCCTGACACACACATGCGCATGCACCATGCGTTACAGGGAAGCCAAACCCTGCAAACTATGTGTGCAGACAGAGCTAATAAATTCTCATTGCTTCCAGCTACAGCCGATAAAATCCATGCAAAGTACAGCCAAACCTGTGATAACCTTCATAGAAAGGACACCCATCTATAAGGGACACATTTGGGGGTTCCCTCGAGTAGCAGTTATACAGTCAAACAACCTCTATAGAAGAACACCTGTCTATAGAAGAACACCTGTCTATAAAGGACACTTTGTTCTCCTTGAACGACCTTGACATACATGTTTGACTGTATATGGAATAAATCTGTGGGCTTGCATCGATGCGATTAATGAGTGACCGTATGGAGTATCAAGGCTACCTTTACGCGTCTGCATTGCCCTACGCATGCGGCCTACAGATGTTAAAGCTACATAGCTGTTAAATGCATTCTGAGGTTGCCACGCTCTCTCCACAGCACATCTCATCTCCACTATGATGTAAATACACTGCAACGATTAGGCTACTACAAATCACCAATCAATCAGAGATCAAATCAATCAATCAATCACCAATCAATCAGAGCTGTGAGTTGACTGTTAGCGACGACGTAGTTACCACCCATAAGTTAGCGCGACCAAGTGCTGCCACCTAGGGTGCTGCCAAGGACACTTCCAAGGACGTTGCCAAGGACACCACCAAGGACACAACAAAGCTGCTCTGCCCCCTTCCCAGTTACACTACCCTTCTCCTAATCCACCCTGTCATTCCTCCCGTCACATTTCCAGCCACCCTAACCCCCTCCCCCCTC
>NW_014577445.1:188230-200058 GCF_000485595.1 Priapulus caudatus
ACAACGACACAATGACCAACAACGATCGAAATGCAACATACGGCGATGACGACAACAACGACAACGACGACCAATGAAACCACGACTACATGACAAACACGACGAAAACTGACAAACAACGACGATGACGACATGGGATGATGACACACCGACGATGACAATGACATACACGACGATGTCACACTGACAACGACTATGAACACGACGACAACCGTCGACAACGATGATGACTACCCTTCGGTGACAGCGGGGCGCGTGCGAAGACCACGTAACCAGTGACGCTGTACTGTATGACTGCTGCCATGAAGCTCTGCGTAAGCTGCACGTGCCAATCTCCTCACCGCCGCCGCGCGCTGCCATGCTCGGCGCGCTGCTTGCTGCTGCTGCAGGGCGTCCGCTAGGTCGCGACGCAGCCGCAGCGTCGCGCCGTCCGTTCCCGTCGCAGCGCGCCCGCGGCTCCCCCGCCGCTGCAGCCCGGGGTAGCTTTAGCACTCCACCTTGAACTCTGACGTGACGCTGTAAGAGATTGGCTGAGCGATGCGCTGATGCCGATGAAAGGTGCAGTAAGTGGCGCAGTGAAGAACGGAGATGAGAGTCCGGGTGAGAGAGACGACAGAGATAGAGGTCGGTAGAGCAGAGACGGGAGATGAGAGGTCCGGTAGAGAGAAGAGAGAGATGAGAGAGAGGGAGAGAGAGAGAGAGAGAGAGAGAGAGAGAGAGATAGAGACGAGAGAGAGAGAGAGAGAGAGAAGAGGGAGCGGAGGAGAGTGTGAAGAGATGGTGAGAGAGAGAGAGGGAGAGAGTGAAGCGATGGTGAGAGAAGTGAGAGAGGGAGAGAGTGTGAAGAGATGGTGGAATGAGAGGAGAGCGTTGTGAAGAGAGGTGTAGAGAAGAGGCGAGAGCGTGTGAAGAGATGATGATGAGAGAGGGAGAGGTCGCGCGTGAAGAGATGGTGAGAGAGTAGGGAGAGAGTGGAAGAGATGTGTGAGAGAGAGAGAGAGAGAAGAGAGTGAGAGAGAGGGAGAGAGTGCAGAAGAGATGGTGAGAGAGAGGGAGATGAGTGTGAGAGATGGTGAGGAGAGGAGAGCGTGCAGAGAGATGGTTGGAGAGAAGGAGAGAGTGTGAGAGTGATTATACGTGAGAGAGAGGCGAGAGATGGTGAGAGAGAGAGACTAGAGCAGAGAGGGAGTGTGACGATGATGGTGAGAGAGAAGGAGAGGTGTGAAGAGATGGCTGAGAGAGAGGGGCAGAGATGGTGAGAGAGAGTTGTGACGCGGTGGTGGAGCGACGTGCGAGAGGGAAAAAAGGAGACTTCCAAGGGAGATGGGGCTGTTGATAAGATGGTAGATTTTTCGTATTAGAAGTTACGCGTTAATGCAGTAATATTATTGCCACGTTACAAGTTTAAAATTACCTATTCAAAGGTGCAAGCGGTGATGAACTGACATTTAGACATTCTTTCCGTATTTCTAATAACGTACGTCGAACGCTGACCCTTCCCTTCCCATCGTTACTAGATTCTACCCTTTTGACACGTTGCATAACACTCAGCGCCTCTTAACGCGCATGGGAGCGAACTGCGCGAGCGCGCGACGCGACAATGCGTACTGAATTCGAGTTCGTCGCTCGACGCTTCTGAAGGTTCGCTGCTGTGGATCGCCGTGGCCAACGAGTTAGGCATCTTGTGTTGTCTGCGCTTGCGTTTCTCCAGGCGGGGTTGAACGTCGTGGCGTCGCCGCAGGAAGTGTACGGACGCGAAGACTGCTTCAACAGCCGCCAGCCTCATCAGCTATAATCACGAGGACGACAACAACGCGCAGCGCGTGGGTCAGAGGTCAGATCATGCGACATGCAATCACGTGTACTGTAACATTATAGTAATATTTACTAATAATAATAATAATGATAATAATAATAATATGTTCCTGGTGTAAAACTATATTTTTATTATCTGAGTGATTATCATTGTAATAGTATTAGCATTTATTTTTGCACAAATATATATAATATGAAATGCCATTATGCTATTAAATTTGTTAGCACTTGTTATATTTTTTCCATTTCTTTTTTTTTTTCCATTCAGCTTATTCTTTCATACTATGTAAACAGAGTAGTGCCAGGAAAGACTTCTATTCGCACGTAATTCTCCGTCTCTCCTGAGTTGGAAATAACCGCGATCCCTCTTTCACACATTGTCGCCTAAATCGCCGACGGCTACCCAGCTCATACTTTTTACAACAATAGAATTCAGTTCCTTTCAAATATAGTGCTGCAGCACTCTGTTAGCAGAGCATCGATTATTCGAAGTCCTATCACCGTGGCTGTTGGCTAGAGCACTGATAGCTGTGACATCACGTTTTCGTCATGCGCGCGGCTGGGTGTACTCACCGTTATGCTACGTGGGCTGTGGATGTTCGCTGCTGCATGCGCTACATGTTTCCCATACGCGTAACCTCTCCAGTTCTGCACACCCGCGAAACAGCAGATGAGTCGCGCGACCGAGATCGCAGTCGAAAGGAGATTTAATTCCGGTAATTAATTAATGAGGCTAATTATTAATTATTAATAATTAATTAATTAGGCTAATTATTAATAATTAATTAATGAGGCTCGTTACGCTATCAAACCCCAGACAACAGGTGTAGTAAAACGTGAGTGCCATTGGGTTTCATGCATGCGATGGCATGCATAGGGTGGCGCCACTTACCAGCTTGACTCCGCGCGCACTCCAGCAGCTGCATGCCGTGCGCGCGACCGGATCGTTTGCGTTGGCGTGTCGTACTCACAGTGCTGCAGCGGACGCGAGGTGCCTGTCCATCAACATCTCGTTCAAAGCTTGGCACGAGAAAACAAGTCGTTACCGCGGCAAGCGGCGGTTGACAGCTGACAGTCCGTTACCGTGTACCGTGCCACACCGATTACACGTGCGATATACTAATTATATCGATTAAAACATTATATAGTCTATATATAGTCTAAAGTCTATATATAGTCTAAAGTCAAATATATAGATAAATTTCAATATATGTATCTATATATATATATATATACATATATAGATAGGTGGTAGCATGGCTACCATACCATGGCCAATAGTAGATACCATGGCTTGGTGATATGGCAACAGCCATTGCCGACTCAGTAACATGGCGGGTACTGGTAGCGGGTCCTGAAGGTGCCGCTGCGCACGCTGGTATGTGGCGCCCTCGTGAGGGAGTCTCGCTGCGGCGGCGGCGACAGGCGTTGATGAGAGCGTCCAGGTTACTCGACGCCGGACATGTACGGGTTGACCCTCCCCCCCGCCTCCCGCGACCCCCGCCTTCCTCTCCTCCTCGTCACGCCCCTCCCGCGGCTGCCCCAGCCAGTCCGTGGTCCTGCTGAGCCCGACGTGGTGCGTAGAGTCCCATCTTTTCTGTGCGCGAGGGAGTGAGGAGGTGGCAGCGCGCGCGCTGCCAGACGTCAGGCGAGTAAGCTGCTTCTCCAGCTTCGAGACGAGGTCCGCCGACCAGTTGTACGTGTACAGAGTCAGCTGTAACGACATGATGTAATATGTGACAGCGTGATGTAATGTGTGGCAGCCTGACGTAAATGTGTTGATAGCATGATGTAAGTGTGTAGCCGATGTAATGTGTGTGCATGATGTATGCTCAGCAGATGATGAACGTGTAATAGCATGATGTGAATGTTGATAGCATGATGGGAATGTTGTGGCAGACCTGCACGGAAATGTTATTGATTAGCATGATGTAATGCATGACATCATGATGTAATGTGTGATAGAAATGATGTAAATGTGTGATAGCATGATGTAATGTGTGATAGCATGATGTAATGCATGACATCATGATGTAATGTGTGATTAGCAAGCGATGTATGCATGACATCATGATGTAATGTGTGATTAGACATGATGTAATGTTGTAGCAGTGATGCAATGCACGGCAGCATGATGTAATAGTTGTGATAGATGATGTAATGCCGGCAGCATGATGTAAGTGTGGACAACATTATGCTAATGCCACGGCGCATGATGTTAATGTGTGATAGCACAAGTAACATGTACAGCACGATGTAACATTACACAGGCATTAACGTAACGTGTGAGTAGCCACGATTACATACAACAAGCCGCAGTGTGCCACCATGCGATGTAACCGCTGTAACAACACTGATGTAAACGCACCACAGCATGATGTACGCACGACAGCATGATGTAACTGTTGCCACATGATGTAACGACGCCTAACAACATGATGTACGAGCGTAACAACTGATGTAACGCCGACAGCATGAGGTAATCTCTTCACCTGCTTGATCGCGCACGTCAGTTCACCAACATGATGTATGACGCTGTACAACATTATGTAACGCACGACCGCATGCATGTAATCCTCACCTGCTTGTCCCGCCACCGTCAGGATGAGCAGCGCTGTCTGCGGCACGATCAAGCAACTCGCGCCGTTGTTGCTGCGATGCTGTCGGACAGCGACGATGATGCGATGACGCGGTCTGCGGCTCTGCTGCTGTTGTTGTCTTTGGCTGTCAGCTAGGGCGGGGGTTTGTAGCGGCGCGTAGCAGTTGTACGGCTTTCTGGGCTGGGAACGACAACACAGATGTTGAGGTAGTGATCGGGAGCGCAGAACACTCTGCAGTCTACAGCGTCGAGATGTTACGTCTCGGTATGAGGTTGTTTCACGTGTTTACATGTAACATACTATAGGACGGTGAATAGAATAGTAGCTCTATTATTATTTCCCTCTAATATACTCATATACTCAATTACTTCAATATTTAAATTTTTATGATGTTAAATGTGACTATGTGTTGATGTGTTAAATGTGTTATGGTTTGTTATGTGTTATTGTGTTAAATGTGTATGTGTTTATGGTTTATGTGTAATGTGTTATTGTGTTACAATGTCTTATGTGTTATGTGTTATGTGTTATGTGTTTATGCTGTTAAATGTGTTTCATGTGTTACTGTGTTATGTGTTATGTGTTACGTGTTAAATGTGTTATGTGTTATGTGTTATGTGTTATGTGTTAATGTGTTATGTGTATGTGTTAAATGGGTTATGTGTTATGTGCTTATGTGTTACGTGTTAAATGTGTTATGTGTTATGTGTTAATGTGTTACGGGTTAAATGTGTTTATTGTGTTATGTGTTATGTGTACGTGTTAAATGTTGTTATGTGTTATGTGTTAATGTGTTATGTGTTATGTGTTAAAATTGTGTTATGTGTACGTGTTTATGGTTACGTATCATGTGTTACATGTTACATGCTTTACATTTCTTTAGCTGTTAGTATTAAGATATTTACTTAACGTTACATGTTTATGCTTTGCATGTTACATGTTTCATGTGTTACTGCTTACATGTTTATGTGTTAGCATGTTTACATGTTCATGTGTTACATGTTACATGTTCATGTGTTACATGTTACATGTTCATGTGTTACATGCTTACATGATTTCATGTGTTACATGTTACGTTGACATTTCTCGCAGACGCGTACTTTTCGGGTTAGCTTAGCGCGCATCTCGAACGTGTCGTCTCCCTGTATGAGCGCGAGGCACCCCGCCCGCCTTGCTTCGTGTCCCGACCATCACATGTAGTTATCCGTCGGCTGACTTACGGCGGCGCGTCCTGATTGCAGCCACAAATCCTGCCGTGCTCCAGTAGACTAGAACCAGAGAGAGAGAGCAGGAGAGAGAGGCTGGGGAGGGAGATAGAGAGAGAGAGAGAGAGAGAGGAGAGAGAGGGAGGAGGGAGAGGGAGAGAGGAGAGAGAGAGAGAGGAGAGAGAGCGAGAGGAGGCGAGAGGAGAGAGAGAGAGAGAGAGAGAGAGAGAGAGAGAGAGAGAGAGCAGAGAGAGATGGAGAGAGAGAGGCCGTGATGAAGAGAGGGGAGGAGGGGAGGAGGCGAGAGAGAGAGAGAGGAGAGGGCAAGAGGGGCGGGAGAGAGAGGGAGTGCAACTCATCGGGGGAAGAAAGAGACTGAGATGAGCGACGGAGAGAGGAGAGGAGAAGAGAGGAGAGCAGAGAGGGAAGAGAAAGAGAGCAGATGAGAGAGAGCAGACGTGAGTTTAAGCCTAGAATGCAACCGACAGATGCTTGAGTTTAGCCACTGATTTGGCCATTGAGTTGGAGTGCATCCATTGTTACATGTTCGGATACTGGAGACAAAATCGCACTCAGCCACGCTATCAAACGTCATCATTCTCAAACAACAATATTTCACCGACGAAACGGATATCGATGCAATTATCAAAGAATCAATCGAATTTTTCCTCATTTTTCCATTTTTATCGTTACGGCGAGAAGCCAATTTCACGTTTACATCGCCATCGCGGACTTTTTCGCTCACCATTAAATTTTTTCGTTCTCTCAAATTAATTATAATGTTGTTCTTCCCGTTGACAGCTGCTGTCTGCAGGCTTTACCAGCACAGGCTGTGGCGGCGGGAAGGGCACGTAGGTGCGGGCCGCTCTTCCACCGCGTCCGCGGCGCGGCGGCGGACGGCGGGGCCGCCTGGCATCTCACGCGAACACTTTGGCCGAGTCGGAAGACTTGACGGGGGGGGACCCGGGCTTGCCGGTTTCCTGGGGGCGGAACAAAAACTCCGCAGCCACAGCTCTACGGCGTGCTGCGTTGGAGAGCCGTGACGGCGTGACGACGCCGACGGCCACCTCTACACACACCGCGCCCCCCCCCCCCCCCCCCCCCCCCCCCCCCCCCTCCGTGGGGAGAGCGCTAAATGTCATTACACACACGCGTGGGGGGAGGTACGTACATACATGCTATAATGTGCTGTTGTCTATTATATATATATACAATATATTATTTATGTATATAATTTACTATACTGATACTGGATACACTTAATACGTATGCCACACAGAGTAAACCATGCTTCCAGACATCTCGCGTTAGCTATTCGCTACATACAGAAACTGATCTACAGCGAAACGTATCGCTTATGTGAACGCTATCCACAGTGTAAATTAATGTATATAGTTCTGAATAAGTGTTAAATACATTCTACCTTGTTCCACCCAGTAATCAAGCCACTTTGGCCGCCACCTTGTGGACTCGACCTAATGACTATGCCTCCTGTCGCCGGACTCGTAGCGTGCTGCCTCTGGTGGACGACGCTTGCTTCCTCTGCCATACTCGACGTTAATTTCAGCGCTGCAGCGGTTTTTGGATGCAGTATGAAGAGTCAGAAATATACATTACGAGTAGTGGAGTTAGGGAATCACGTCACATCACGAAGCATTGTAAACTATTTTCACGGGACATCGATCAATTTAGATTGCCTAGCGAAGACAAAACCGTTAACCGCACGATAGTCTACGTGTGTATTCGTAATGCAGCAGAGAATGAGTGTTTAGTACTGGTGAGCAAGCAAGCACTATTCGGGGTTATTTACGTACATGCAGTGCGTACAATAGTTTTAGAACAAATTTGGTTAAAGCATTAAGAAGCATTCCTGACACACACGATGCCGCTGCCACATGCGTAAAGGGAAGCCAAACCTGCAACTATGTGTGCAGACAGAGCTAAATAATTCTCAATTGCTTCGTCGGATCTCAGCGATAAAATCCATGCCAAACGTACAGCCAACCTCGTGATACACCTCAGTGAGAGGACACCTCTATAAGGACACATTTGGGGGTTCTCGAAAGTAGCAGTTATACAGTCAACCAACTCTTATAGAAGAAACCTGCTATAGAAGAACACCTGTTCTATAAGGACACCTTTGTTCTCCTATGAACGCTTGACATACATGTTTGACTGTATATGCGAATAAATCTGTGGCTTGCATGCAATCGCGTTAATGAGTGACGTATGGGTTCAAGGCTACCTTTACGCGTCCTGCATTGCCCTACGCATGCGGCTACGTATGTTAGATTTACCCCCTGTAAGCTAATAGCGTGTTAAATGCATTTCTGGAGGTTGCCACGCTCTCTCACAGCACATCTCATCTCACTATGATGTAAATACACTGCACGATCTAGGCTATACAAATCACCATCATCAAATCAATCAATCAAATCAGGCGTGTATGGACTGTTAGCGCGACGTAGTTACACCATTAATTAGCGGCGACAAAGTGCGCACCGAGGGTGCTGCAAGGACACTTCAGACTGTTGCAAGGACACCACCAAGCTGCTCTTGCCCCCTCCCTGTCCCAGTTATCCTACCCTCTCCTAATCCAACCATGTCATTCCTCCCGTCACATTTCCTGCCACCCTAACCCCTCCCACCTCCCAACCAGCCCCCTACCCCATCCCAACCAGCCCCTAACCCTCCACCTCCCACAGCACCCTACCCCTTCCCCCTCCCAACCAGCACCCTTAAGCCCTCCCCTCCCCAACAGCACCCTAACCTCCTCCCCTCCCCAAATTCTCTCTTTTTCCTCCTCCTCCGGGTTTACCCTACCCCGCCGGTGGCGGCGTTGATTGTGAGCAGAGATTTGGGAGGGGGAGGGAGGTTAGGCGTGGCTGCCGGTTGGGGAGGGGAGGGGGTAGGGGGCTGGTTGGAGGAGGTGGGAGTCGGTAGGCGTTGGCTGGTTGGCGATGGGTGAGAGGGGTCCCGTTGGGTGGCTTGGTTAGGTTAGGTAAGGCAATGTAAAGTTAAGTAAAGTAAGTAAAATAAGGTAAAGTAAAGTAAAGTAAAGTAAAATAAGGTAAAGTAAAGTAAAGTAAATTAAGTAAAGTCAAGTAAAGTAAAGTAAATTAAGTAAGGTAAAGTAAAGGATGTGTGTTTGTGCATCTCACCTTGCTGTCCGGACGCCGGCGGACGGTTGTAGAGAAACACGTCTCCCTCCGTGAACGGCGTCACACTTCTCTCTCCTCTATCCTCCGCCGTCACGTTCTCCTTAAAGGCGACATAACGATGCAACGTTAACTCACAAGCGAACGATTGTTATCGAGAAGTGGACAGTTGTGGATAATTCTTACAAGTTACGTAGACGTGACGTGGCTCTTACACTATGTTTTTAATGAAATTTACATATTTATAACATCAAACCAGTATACAATGATTACTACAGGGAAATGACAAGTGTCACCTATAGATAGATGTCTGTTCTGTCACACATACATAATGTGACATCTAACACAGGTTTGACTCCTATAAAAATTTGAAATAAATTAAAAATTATACATTTATATTAAATAACATAATTTTATTATACATTTACACCAAATATAATTTATATATTTAATTTATATATTTGTTTACATATTCATTAATCTACGTAATTATTTACGTAAGACCCGCCGTGCCGTGTCAGCGTAAATACCTGGAAGTGGTGTTCGGGTCGGTTGTCGACATATTTGGGCGTGTGTAGGAACTGCATGAGGTTCTGGCGCAGGTAGTGTGACACGGCCTGCAGGTAGGGTATGGCGTGTGTGAGCAGCGTGAACTGTATCACGCAGCTAGGCGGCTCCCCAGGCTTCTGTATGAACTGCAACATACAACACAACACGACGATGAACGAGTGTATGAATAAAATAAATAAAAACATAAATAAACAAATAAATAAATAAAATAGCAATGCATTGGGTTGCACAAAGACATCATACAAATATTTAAATTAATTAATTAATTAATTAATAAAACAGCTAACGCATAGGGTCGCATAATGACATACAAATATTTCAAAAAATTAATAAATTAATAAATTAATAACCGACAAACTAACGACGTGAACTATCGGCGGTACCTGCACATCCTCGGGCGTGAGCTTGTGCATCGGGTTTCGTGAGAACATGACGGTGACCATGTCTAGTACGGCCTCGTCCAGCCGGTTCTGCAGCACCTGCACCAGCTCCTCCCTGATCTCCGGCCCCGGATCCGCCACCCCGTGAACGCACAGCGCCACGCAGTCGTCCGGCAGACTAGACTTAGACGGGCGCCCGCACAACGACCACGACTCCTGGTGGGAGGGAGGAGCGGCAGTCAATTGTCGATGTTGCCGCGGTTACGTGAAGCGCAGATGTGTGTGATGGGGGGGGGGGTGTCACCTAGTTATTTTCTATTGGATCTCCAAGAATCTAACTCGGACATGTCTAGTAATATATCTATACTAATAACTATAATTCTGGACTAATTTAGATTAATTATAGAGTGATGCCATGAACCAAAGTATGCTAGTAGTATATTGGTTCATGCTATTAGTCCCTGTGCTAGAGGTCCTAAAAACCACACGACTGGAATTTGTTCTGCAATGAAACCTCACTAAGCACCGCTTACTCATGAAACGTGTAATTATACATAAAATGTCAGACTACGTCAGACAAAACGTCACATAGATTACGACTCGTCACGCGATGATTGCTGGGTTCGCTACCACGGCAACCATCCATCCTTACCTCATCATCAGCATCCCGCTTCTGCAGACTCAGCTGAGAGGAGCATCTCGACTCTGCTAACAGGAAAAGAAAAAAATCTACATTAAAGAAAGATTTGTTATCATGGTTGGATGACATGATTTGACTGTGGATTCATTAATTTTTGCATTAATTTTTTTAAATTGAATTCATTTTTATGATTAAATTGTGATTAATAATCCCACGTTTATCGGTTGTGATTTCGTCTCCGTATTATTTATGTATATATGATGAGGATAAGTGGCTTGGTACTTGCCGAGATAGTTGCTGTACTCCTCACTGTTGCGCGTTCCATCGTCTGCGCCGAACATATGGCTCTGAGAAACATCGTCAAGCCTGCAACGTGTACATGTAATAATATATAATGCCATCGTATGATATATCGTACGTATCGTATAATATGACATAAGTGATAAGACATAATTAAGAACCTGTTTTAGCCTAAAATTTGAAACAGGTTCTTATTTAATAAAATTCAGTTAACACTAAATCAACTATATCAAAAAATAAATAAGATAACCTAGAATATCATTTGTATTTGTCTAGATTCAGGTTGCAGTCATTTAGACATAATTTATATGCATATTTTATATAAACAATAGACGGTAGCAATTCTACCAGCAACAAGCACCTTTTTTCTTACGAAAATAAGAGCCTATTTAAGAACCTAAAAGCCTAATTTCCAAGTAAACACCAATTATATAAGAACCTTTTTAGGCTAACTTAGACAAATCAAGGATATACACAACACATTGTGTTATATCCTTGCCTGGAAAAATGCAGGTTCTTATACGCGGTTTCCTACTGTATTATACAATGTATCACCCACCGTACATTAAGCATAGTAGGTCATTTTTTTCGAAATGACCCCCAATGGATTTTTTAAGCTTATTCGATAGCCCCAGTTACGAGAAACAGAGATCCGTTTACAGAATATGTATGGTACATGTAGAAAGCATATAATAACATTGTACAATGTCTATGTATAAGTCATAACACATGTATAGAATTTATTTTTTTAAAGGGATCGTTTACTCTAGGTTCTAGGGTTATTTTCAGTTAATTTAGGTTAAAGGTACGCTACATAAAAAGTTTCATGGTTCAATCACCACTAGAAATATTATAAAAAAATGTTTTAAAACTAACGACTACAGTTTGATTGCAACGACGGTGGCGCCACTCAAAGCGCACGATCTGATAAGTTGCGCAAAACAACTTTTCAGCCAAGGGCTACAGACCGAGGGTGTTTCTTATTTATAAATTAAAAAAGCAAAAGGATTGTAATATCTTATAAACGACATATAGTTTTAGTTATATTATGGATAAATTTGTCCTAAAATGAACATCGTTCGGTTAAATAGCATTTAGGTATAAATATAATTGCACTTTTGTTATTAGCCCTCGGTTTGTAACGTGCAAAATAAATTGGC
>NW_014577445.1:200083-200906 GCF_000485595.1 Priapulus caudatus
AGTACCTTTCACACTTAGTAAATGCCACACTAATGAATGCTATATTCCACACGTTTCATTACTGAATACAATTCAAAATATTAGATTAGTGAATGCAATATTCCACATGGCAGATTCCTAAATACAAGGCTTGTAATAAAGTAATGAAATTATAACCAGTGCCACAACGCCCCCTATCACGTGCAGCGCCCTCTATCTCTCGGATCCCCACCTGCAGCGCCCTCTATTTCGTGCAACGCCCTCTATCACGTGCAGCGCCCTCTATCTCTCGGACCCCCGCATGCAACGCCCTCTATCACGTGCAGCGCCCTCTATCTCTCGGACCCCCGCATGCAGCACCCTCTATGCGCGCCCACCTGCTGTGGAGGTAGACGGTGACTCGATCCTTGTCTACGAGTGCCAGCAGCCAGAAGTGTGGCAGCGCAGGCAGTCTCGCAGGCTGCTGCTGGTGGTCGTGGTGGTCGTGGTGGTGGTGCGGGGACGTGGGGTCGCCCCCCGTGCCGCCGCCCCCGCTGCCGCCGCTCCCGCTAGCGGTGTCGCCGTCGTCTGATCCGCTGCTCGGGTTCGTGTCGCCATCGTAGCCTGGCCGCAAAGAAATAAAAAAACAAGCGGACGTTGTTACGAGTTTGGCGATGGTTGACGGAGAATGATTGAGTGGGTTTACTGTTAAAGAGAAAGAGAGAGAGAGAGAGAGAGAGAGAACAAGAAAGAGTGAGAGAAAGAGAGAAAGAGAGAGAGAGAGCGAGAAAGAAAGAAAAAGTGAGAAAGAGAGAAAAAGCGAGAAAGATTGAGAGAGAGAGAGAGTGAGAGAGAGAGAGAGAAC
>NW_014577445.1:201272-205282 GCF_000485595.1 Priapulus caudatus
GAGAGAGAGAGAGAGAGAGAGAGAGAGAGAGAGAGAGAGAGAGAGAGAAGAAAGGTGAGTAAATTACACTAACTCTGCGTTGGACTTCCTACAGCTGTCGGATGACACGCTTCACTTCCTAAAACCACAAAACATTGCCACTAGTTAGAATCACTATGGCTCTAGAACTATAGCCCTCAGCTCCGCCACAGGCCAGTTTCAGTACGGCGGAGCGGAGGGCTATAGTTCTAGAGTTAGAATCACTATGGCTGGAGGAAACATGAAGCCTGCTAGAATCAACAACCGCAGTGTCTGCTACATTTCCAACCCTAAGCATGACAATACTAAACGACAGAGACTAACGAAACTAACCATAGTATTGTTAAAACTCGTGTAAAACACAGAACGTCCTCGTAAATTAATTCATCGGTGATGTCAACGAATGAATACAATAAACAATTAACGAAATACAACTAAAACAGTTAACAACGATACATAAAGGAAATAAAACTTCAAAGCACACTGACACAAACGTGACACATGCAAGATGTCAAAGATGTAACCGCACACAGTACAAACCCACGTAGGAGCCTCATTGTGTCCAGTGTTCGAAATTAGCAAGGAAACAGTAGGAAACGAGTGACGACAGAAAAACAGAATTCGAAAAAGTCGCACGCCACGAACGCCAAGAGACAATAAGCTGCGAGAGTGAACACCTAACTTGATGCCACAAGCACGCACGCACGCACGCACGCACGCACGCACGCACGCACGCACGCACGCACGCACGCACGCGCACGCACACACACTGATACCTCCGCATGTGCGCACGCTAGTACGGTGATAGACAAATCGATGAATTGAACACACGACGCTACGCTGACAGACCGTGACCACTCACTAGTCAAAGCTATCCACCGCCTCTCCTACTACACACTGCACACAGCTGCAGCAACAGCAGCATCACAACAACGTACAGACGTAGCAAACCCCAAACTACGAAGCCAAACAGGAGTGGCTAACCACACCCTAGCGTGAGCTCTACCGTACAGACGCGGACCACGTAACAACACTGAGAGAATAAGTCCTGAAGATTCCCTGCCTAGGAAATTATGCATCGCCTGAAGTTACACTTAAAAGTCTACTAGCTGTTACCAAGGCAACCTGAAGCGTACACCCTGCAGAGGAAGCAGTAGCGTGGAAAAATTGTTCTCAGGCAACTACAGAAGCACGAGTTTGCTTAAGGAACGAAAAACAGTGACGCAGAAACGATGATCTTAAACTGAAAGCAATATATCTTGTATTCGGATGAACTACCATCATGATCCCGATGTATAGATATACGTATACGATATATGCTGTCCACATTAAATGACAAATTTACACATTCACTCCTTCACGCATAACAACAACATAAATTTCAATTATTCTTGATAAATTATAAATGATTTTAATAAATGACTGACAACAAATGATGTTCGTTTGTTTTATCATTGACCTTGAGGGCACAGCAATAGAACATTCATTCAGTTGACCTCAGGATGTCCCTTCAATGTGACACAGAGCAGTAAGCAGTCCAGTACTTACCCCTCATGTCGTCTGTGGAGTTGGTTGCCGTGGTGTCAAACGACATGGCGTCGGTGGCGGCGCTGGCGTCGTTGTCACTCCAGCTCGATATCTTACGCAATACTGCGTCCGCTGTGTCCCTACAACGTGACAAACGTAAAACGGTGACATATCTGTGTGACAATAGCACGTCACTGCCCTACGAGTGACAATTCAAGTGTGGCTCGACATTTCTACGAGAAAATAGCAACCGAGCACCGACTCAATCTGCAGTTGCCTATATTTTCTTTTACCCCACACAACATCCACTGCAACAATTCAGACAAATATAAATATATGCGAATTCAGACACTATTCAATGCAAGTTCAAATTGAAATAAAAACTGCACGAAAATTCTTCACAAAAAATACATCAATCTTATTAACACCCGAATAAATTAACAAAATCAAAATCCCTACGACGACGACCGAATCATTCCGTCCTCGTCCAACAGATGGCGGCACTAACCTGGGGCGGTTTCGCAGCACGGCGGCGCTCGCAGACTTGTGCAGGTGAGCCTCCGTCAACATGAGCTGCTCGCGCGTCCCGCCCTCCTCCGTGCTGCCCCCTGCAGGCGGCGGCGGCGGCGGCAGCGCGGGGAGGGGGTGCGCGTCCGCACTCTCGCTGTCCAGGGATGACGACGGACTTGTCACCAGTACGGTGAATCGACCCACCGTCACCTGCTTCTGCAGCCGCGGACGCCCGGCCCGCGGCACCCCCTGCAGGGGCGGCAACGATTCCTCCGACGGCGGCGCCCCCTGCAGCGGCGGCAACGATTCCTCCGACGGTGGCGCCCCCTGCAGGGGCGGTAACGATTCCTCCGACGGCGGCGCCCCCTGCAGGGGCGGTAACGATTCCTCCAATGGTGGCGCCCCCTGCACAGTCGGTATCGCTTCCGGAGAAGGTGGCGCCTCTTGCGTGCTCGGTGCACCGTATTGCGTGGGTGGCGCCTCCTGGGCAGGCAGCACATCAGGCAACAGCGGTGCTCCGTGCCGCATCTGTGGTGCCTGTGTAAGCGGCGGCGCCCCCTGCTGGAGCGAAACGTCGTCGCCGCTGATCCATGGCACGTCCTCTTCGCTCCTTCGCTCTTCGCTCCCTCGCTCTTCGCTCCCTCGCTCCTCGCTCTGCAAGGGGTCATGCTGCTGCTGCTGCTGCTGCTGCTGCGACTCCGGGAACTCTGTCAGCGTCCGATCACTGTCCGTGCTCGCCGCCAAGCTAGGCACGCTCTCTTGTTTCGACGTCGCGTCGCGCAAATCTGTCACGTCCACTCCCTCTCCTGTCTCCGTCGCAGCGGCATCCCCGACCACAGCCGCCCAGTCTTCCTCCTCTACTTCCTCCTTCACTTCCTCCTCGACTTCCTGTTTTGTTTCCCGTTTCACTTCCTGCACTGCTTCTTGCTCTTGCTCGTCCTTTCCTTCGCGGTCCGGATCATCCGTGCGGTCCTCGCCAGCACCTCCATCAATGTCAAACACAAGGGTCGTGACCTCTGAATCTGGGGTCACGACCTGCAGGTCAGAGGTCACAACCTGCGGGTCAGGGGTCGCAACCTGTGCATCAGATGTCACGACCTGCGGGTCGGGGGTCGCGACCTGCGGGTCAAGAGTCGCGACCTGCGGGTCAAGAGTCGCGACCTGTGGTTCAGGGGTCGCGACCTGCGGGTCAGGGGTCGCGACCTGCGGGTCAGGGGTCGCGACAGTAAGGGGCGTCGCCTCCTCAGCGACCTCTAGTGGCGCAGACTCCTGCCGCATACGACCCTCCTCCTCCGCCGCCGCCGCCCCCCCCTCCTCGCCGCCGCCGCCCTCCTGCTCTGCTGCGCCACCTGCTGGTTCGACATGCTGCGTTGCTGCGGCTGTGGCTGGCTCCTGCAGCGGCGCAATGGCGGCGATGGCGGGTGAAGGTTGCGTCGCGTCGGATTCTCTCAGAGAGTCGCCGAGAATGTCGGCCCGACTCTTCACCGTCAGCTGTGACTCGTCCTCCTCATCCTCCTCCTCCTCTTCTCCATCTATAACAGATAGATATATCTCATTATAATCATCATCATCCTCTCCCTCCTCCCCTTCCTCCTCTTCTCCATCTATAACAGATAGATATATCTCCTCATCATCATCCGCCTCCTTCTCTCTATCTATAACAGATAGATGTCATTCTTATCCTCCTCCTTCTCCTCCCCTTCCCCCTCCTCCTTCTCCTCCTCTCCCTCCTCCTTCGCCTCCTCCTCCTCTTCTCCATCTATAACAGATAGATATATCTCATTATAATCATCATCATCCTCTCCCTCCTCCCCTTCCTCCTCTTCTCCATCTATAACAGATAGATATATCTCATTATAATCATCATCATCCTCTCCCTCCTCCCCTTCCTCCTCTTCTCCATCTATAACAGATAGATATATCTCATTATAATCATCATCATCCTCTCCCTCCTC
>NW_014577445.1:205292-212192 GCF_000485595.1 Priapulus caudatus
GAGAGAGAGAGAGAGAGAGAGAGAGAGAGAGAGAGAGAGAGAGAAAGAGAGAAAGAGAGAGAGAGAGAGAGACAGAGAGAACGAGAGTAGGAGAGTGAGAGAGAGAGAGTGATTGAGACAGAGAGAGAGAGAGAAGAAAGGTGAGTAAATTACACTAACTCTGCGTTGGACTTCCTACAGCTGTCGGATGACACGCTTCACTTCCTAAAACCACAAAACATTGCCACTAGTTAGAATCACTATGGCTCTAGAACTATAGCTCTCCGCTCCGCCGCAGGCCAGTTTCAGTACGGCGGAGCGGAGGGCTATAGTTCTAGAGTTAGAATCACTATGGCTGGAGGAAACATGAAGCCTGCTAGAATCAACAACCGCAGTGTCTGCTACACTTCCAACCCTAAGCATAACAATACTAAACGACAGAGACTAACGAAACTAACCATAGTATTGTTAAAACTCGTGTAAAACACAGAACGTCCTCATAAATTAATTCATCGGTGATGTCAACGAATTAATACAATAAACAATTAACGAAATAAAACTAAAACAGTTAACAACGATACATAAAGGAAATAAAACTTCAAAGCACACTGACACAAACGTGATACATGCAAGATGTCAAATATGTAACCACACACAGTACAAACACACGTAGGAGCCTTATTGTGTCCAGTGTTCGAAATTAGCAAGGAAACAGTAGGAAACGAGTGACGACAGAAAAACAGAATTCGAAAAAGTCGCACGCCACGAACGCCAAGAGACAATAAGCTGCGAGAGTGAACACCTAACTTGATGCCACAAGCACGCACGCACGCACGCACGCACGCACGCACGCACGCGCACGCACACACACTGATACCTCCGCATGTGCGCGCTAGCACGGTGATAGACAAATCGATAAATTGAAATCACGACGCTACGCTGATAGACCGTGACCACTCATTAGTCAAAGCTATCCACTGCCTCTCCTACTACACACTGCACACAGCTGCAGCAACAGCAGCATCACAACAACGTACAGACGTAGCAAACCCCAAACTACGAAGCCAAACAGGAGTGGCTAACCACACCCTAGCGTGAGCTCTACCGTACAGATGCGGACCACGTAACAACACTGAGAGAATAAGTCCTGAAGATTCCCTGCCTAGGAAATTATGCATCGCCTGAAGTTACACATAAAAGTCTACTGGCTGTTACTAAGGCAACCTGAAGCGTACACCCTGCAGAGGTAGCAGTAGCGTAGAGAAATTGTTCTCAGGCAACTACAAAAGCACGAGTTTGCTTAAGGAACGAAAAACAGTTACGCAGACACGATGATCTTAAACTGAAAGCAATATAGCTTGTATTCGAATGAACTACCATCATGATCCCGATGTATAGATATACGTATACGATATATGTTGTCCACATTAAATGACAAATTTACACCTTTACTATTTCACGCATAACAACAACATAAATTTCAATTATTCTTGATAAATTATAAATGATTTTAATAAATGACTGACAACAAATGATGTTCGTTTGTTTTATCATTGACCTTGAGGGCACAGCAATAGAACATTCATTCAGTTGACCTTCAGGATGTCCCTTCAATGTGACACAGAGCAGTAAGCCGTGCAGTACTTACCCCTCATGTCGTCTGTAGAGTTGGTTGCCGTGGTGTCAAACGACATGGCGTCGGTGGCGGCGCTGGCGTCGTTGTCACTCCAGCTCGATATCTTACGCAATACTGCATCCGCTGTGTCCCTACAACGTGACAAACGTAAAACGGTGACATATCTGTGTGACAATAGCACGTCACCGCCCTACGAGTGACAATTCAAGTGTGGCTCGACATTTCTACAAGAAAATAGCAGCTGAGCACTGACTCAACCTGCAGTTGCTTATATTTTCTTTTATCCCACACAACATCCACTGCAACAATTCAGACAAATATAAATATATGCAAATTCAGACACTATTCAATGCAAGTTCAAATTGAAATAAAAACTGCACGAAAATTCTTCACAAAAATACATCAATCTTATTAACCCCCGAATAAATTATCAAAATTAAAATCCCTACGACGACGACCGAATCATTCCGTCCTCGTCCAACAGATGGCGGCACTAACCTGGGGCGGTTTCGCAGCACGGCGGCGCTCGCAGACTTGTGCAGGTGAGCCTCCATCAACATGAGCTGCTCGCGCGTCCCGCCCTCCTCAGTGCTGCCCCCTGCAGGCGGCGGCGTGGGGAGGGGGTGCGCGTCCGCACTCTCGCTGTCCAGGGATGACGACGGACTTGTCACCAGTACGGTGAATCGACCCACCGTCACCTGCTTCTGCAGCCGCGGACGTCTGGCCCGCGGCACCCCCTGCAGCGGCGGCAACGATTCCTCCGACGGTGGCGCCCCCTGCAGCGGCGGCAACGATTCCTCCGACGGCGGCGCCCCCTGCAGGGGGGAGCGGACGTGACAGATTTGCGCGACGCGACGTCGAAACAAGAGAGCGTGCCTAGCTTGGCGGCGAGCACGGACAGTGATCGGACGCTGACAGAGGTCCCGGAGTCGCAGCAGCAGCAGCAGCAGCATGACTCCCTGCAGAGCGAGGAGCGAGGGAGCGGGGAGCGAGAGAGAGAAGAGCGAGGGAGCGGAGAGGACACGCCAGGGATCAGCGGCGATGACGTTCCGCTCCAGCAGGGGGCGCCGCCGCTTACACAGGCACCACAGATGCGGCACGGAGCACCGCTGTTGCCTGATGTGCTGCCTGCCCAGGGGGCGCCACCCACGCAATACGGTGCGCCGAGCACGCAAGAGGCGCCACCTTCTCCGGAAGCGATACCGACTGTGCAGGGGGCGCCACCATTGGAGGAATCGTTACCGCCCCTGCAGGGGGCGCCGCCGTCGGAGGAATCGTTGCCGAAGAGGATGATGATGATTATAATGAGATATATCTATCTGTTATAGATGGAGAAGAGGAGGAGGAGGATGAGGAGGACGAGTCACAGCTGACGGTGAAGAGTCGGGCCGACATTCTCGGCGACTCCCTGAGAGAATCCGACGCGACGCAACCTTCACCCACCATCGCCGCCATTGCGCCACTGCAGGAGCCAGCCACAGCCGCAGCAATGCAGCATGTCGAACCAGCAGGTGGCGCAGCAGAGCAGGAGGGCGGCGGCGGCGAGGAGGAGGGGGCGGCGGCGGCGGAGGAGGAGGGTCGCATGCGGCAGGAGTCTGCGCCACTAGAGGTCGCTGAGGAGGCGACGCCCCTTACTGTCGCGACCCCTGACCCACAGGTCGCGACCTCTGACCCGCAGGTCGCGACCCCTGAACCGCAGGTCGTGACCCCCGACCTCCAGGTTGCGACCCCTGACCTGCAGGTCGTGCCATCTGATGCACAGGTTGCGACCCCTGACCCGCAGGTTGTGACCTCTGACCTGCAGGTCGTGACCCTGGATTCAGAGGTCACGACCCTTGTGTTTGACATTGAGGGAGGTGCTAGCGAGGACCGCATGGATGATCCGGACCACGAAGGAAAGGACGAGCAAGAGCAAGAAGCAGTGCAGGAAGTGAAACGGGAAACAAAACAGGAAGTCGAGGAGGAAGTGAAGGAGGAAGTAGAGGAGGAAGACTGGGCGGCTGTGGTCGGGGATGCCGCTGCGACGGCGCAGCAGACGCAGGTAGACCCTCCTCCCCTTCCTCCTCTTCTCCATCTATAACAGATAGATATATCTCCTCATCATCATCCGCCTCCTTCTCTCTATCTATAACAGATAGATGTCATTCTTATCCTCCTCCTTCTCCTCCCCTTCCCCCTCCTCCTTCTCCTCCTCTCCCTCCTCCTCCTTCTCCTCCTCCTCCTTCTCCTCCTCTCCTTCCTCCTTCTCCTCCTCCTCCTTCTCCTCCCCTTCCCCCTCCTCCTTCTCCTCCTCCTCCTTCTCCTCCTCTCCCTCCTCCTTCGCCTCCTCCTCCTCTTCTTCCTCACCCGTATTAATATAATTCCGTATAACAAGGGCCTGTAGTCAGAATCACAATATATACTTATGAATATCATAAGTCTGAAATGTCTTTTGTGCAACAGTTATGACACAATAGATGTACAATAAGCATAACCATTTCTTTCTACCAACGAGGCCCTGCAATGCTAACTCACTTATATTTCCTACAACGCTAACAGCTTGCTGATGACAACACATCGATCACGTTATGATCACGTTATGTCCCAAACAGCTCTAGTATTTACGAACGTTCGTCCGCTTGTTTGTTTTACCTGCTCTGTTCTCCTCTTCACTGTGATAGTGCGCGAGTGAGCCATGCCTGCTAGCAGCAGCAGCAGCTGCATTCCTGTCCAGTACTACATAGTAGTAGTCGCTCTCCTTGTCTATGTGGTAGCCCTTCAGATTCATCCGCTCAAACTCCTAGAATAAATTAATGTAATATGTGATGATTAATTAAAATGCAATTATACACAGCAGTAGATCGATCGCTTATGTTGCTGTTGGTATGAGACAGCCACACAGGGACACTGACAGTCAGTCTATGATTATGATGCCAATTATCCAGAATAATACACATGGAGTCGTAATAAATAACTAAAATATTACATAGTACGTGTGCAGTCAAGGAAACTTCTATACATACCATATAGAAGCTATTGTTGTACATTCAGTGATTATTGAACCTGGGCAGAAACTACTATAGGTTTTAATGCAAATATGGTTGTAAATACAATGTAAACTTTACACTGTGATTTGGTTTCATAGCTATTCAAATACTACATGTAGCACATGATAGCTTCCCTGGGAATCAACCTGCAATTCCTATACCTCTGTGAATTTGCTAAGGCTCTGGTCAGGTCCGTAAACGAACTCGAGTGGTACTTGTTTCAAACAACACTCGTCCTTGCCCTGCAACAAATACATATACACATAACACACCTAAATACAGACGTCACCACTTTTCCGTTATTTGCCTTCGATTGGCTACGTCACGAATTTTCTATGGTGTATATTTGTAACAATTTTGTTGCAATTTTTTACATGAAAAGTAAGTCCTAACGGGACTAAATGTATCCTCAAATTCTTACCTGATAAGATTGTTTCTCAACTAGTTAAAAATCCAAAAAAAAACCTGGGCGATTTGATATAGTGATCATGACATTAAATGCTTGCTATGGACTATGTATGAGTCACGATTTTTGTTCACATCGGACGGAATAGCAAAATGGGAAGTATAATGCAGCAATTTATCCATAAAAAGTTAATAGAATCACTTACATTTTGTGAAAAAGTGAACACAATTTTTTTACTTTTACTATTAACGGTGACGTAATCACTTTCACTATTTGTGTCTTAGAAAGGTATAGATGGCCTATTATTATATAGTTTCTATGATCAGTCACCAGGGAAAAAATTTAATTTATTTTTCGGGGGCTACTTTTCAAGCTTGCGTGCATGAAAATAGCACTCTAAAATTGGGTTTTCATTGAACTCTATGCAAATTTCCGGGGTTCTTTTTGCCATTTCCGGGGCTCTTTTTGGCATTTCGGGGACTAAATCGCCCCGAGCCCCCGTGTATTTTTTTCACTGTGTCTGTGTGCTGCTCACAGCCATTCCCAGAATTATCACCTGTGAGTCCTGCACGTGTGACGCTACCATGTCTAGCACGCCTGTATTGATGGACACACCCTGACGCATCGTTATCTCACCTGTGAGTCCTGCACGTGTGACGCTACCATGTCTAGTTCTCTGTTCAGCCAACCCTCGATTCGCCTTGGCACGCCCTGACCACACATTCGTATCTCACCTGTGAGTCCTGCACCGCGTGACGCTACACACATGTCCCAGTACCACCAACTGTATTGATGGACACACCTCGACGTCATTCCCCTCGTTATTCACCTGTGCAGTCCCTGCACCAGGTGTGACGACCTTCCTATACCCCCTCTCGATGTCCAGTCACACCTGTATTGATTGCACGTCCTGATCGCCATCCCTTCGCCTAATCCCTCCACCCACGCCTGTGAGTGACCTGCACTCGGTTGGGACGCTACCTCGAATGTGCAGTCCACCTGTATTGATGGACACATTCTCTCTCCCCCCCCCCCCCCCTTTCCTCTCCCCTCCCCGTTCTCTCTCTCATATCTCCTCTTGTTGTTGCTCCCCTTGACGCAATCGTTTCTCTTGCACGCTGTGAGTCCTGCACCGTGTGACGCTACCTCTCTCTACATTGTCCCATGCTATCACTTCCTGCTCTCCTGCCTTATTTGATGGCACATCCTCTCCTTCTTGACTGCCACCTCGTGTTATCCCCCCTCACCTGTTCGAGTGTGCCTGCACGTGTGACGCTACGGCTCTCCGCTGTCCAGGCACACCCCCTGTATTTGCACTGGACCACACCCTGACGCATCGTTATCCCGTCACCTGGTGAGTCCTCCGCAAGTGTGGACGCTACCCGTCCTTTCTTTTCTCACCTCTCTGTCCCCTCACAGTCCTCACACCTGTATTGAGGCACTACATCTGCTGTTCTCCCTCCTTGACGCACTTCCGTTATATCACCAGTGAACAGTCCTCGCACGTTGATTGACCTACCCTGTCCAGTCTTCACATCCTTGTATTGACTGGGTCCACCGCTAACCCCCATCCTTCTCCTCTCTCATCCCTGAACGCATTTCGTTATCCTTCCACCTGGAGTCCGTTGCCACGTGTACCTCACGCTTACCGCCTCCCTCGCTATTCGTCGCCAGTACAACGCTGTATTTCGTGCCCGAACACATCCTGCACCGCATCGTTATCTCACTGTGAGTCCTGCACGTGTGACGCTATCCTTACCTCTTCTGTCTATGTCCAGTTAGACAACACCCTGTTATTGATAGGACACACCCTGACGCATACGTTATCTCACCTGTGAGGTCCTGCACGTGCC
>NW_014577445.1:212217-214489 GCF_000485595.1 Priapulus caudatus
TATCTCACCTGTGAGTCCTGCACGTGTGACGCTACCATGTCTAGCACGCCTGTATTGATGGACACACCCTGACGCATCGTTATCTCACCTGTGAGTCCTGCACGTGTGACGCTACCATGTCCAGTACACCTGTATTGATGGACACACCCTGACGCATCGTTATCTCACCTGTGAGTCCTGCACGTTTGACGCTACCATGTCCAGTACACCTGTATTGATGGACACACCCTGACGCATCGTTATCTCACCTGTGAGTCCTGCACGTGTGACGCTACCATGTCCAGCACACCTGTATTGATGGACACGCCCTGACGCATCGTTATCTCACCTGTGAGTCCTGCACGTGTGTGGCTACCATGTCCAGTACACCTGTATTGATGGGCACGCCCTGGCGTTGGGCGGATATGATCTCGTCCCTCAGAAGCCACTTAATCTGATCGACACAGTTAACGATCGCCTGATGCTGGAAGTCCGGCAGGGATGCCAGTATGTCACCGGCCGACTCCGCAGGGTACCTGTGATGATGAAGGGTCGACGTGTAATTATTCTCAGGGCAGCGCGCCAACAACACACGCCACACTTTCGTCCCGTTGTATTTTTAGCATTTCGTTTTAATTAGATCGACTTCAAAACATTGAACATAAGATGCTTCGATCACGGAGAAAATAAGCGGAAACATCACAACAAACCTTCTGACAATGACTGACCGCAAGAACGACAAGAGCCATAGCACCAAGAAAAAGTAAAAACAAAAAAACAAAAAAATCATTCATGCGTAAGATCGCGCACAGCAGAACCAAGAGCAGGCTGCAAAATTAACGCGAGTCCAGAGTCAAATACTCCCTGATTTTCTGTCGGACTCCCTCATTTGACATATGCAGGAGTCCGTATGACTCCATAAAAATTCAGCTATACTGACTAGTTTGTTCCAGAGTATGGCCTTGCGGAATTGCCTTTTTTTTTCAGCAAATGTCCAGACGTGCAACCGCATTAATATTCAAAATAAGCACACACGTTATTGTTAATATCTTTAGTTTTGAACTGCAGACTGCGGACTCCCTCGTTTTGCTGCGGACTCCCTCTTTTTGAGGGCAGAGAGTCTGTCCGTTGGACTTCCTTGTTCAAAAGTAAATTTCTACCCCTGAATAAGATGAGTCATCATCGCATCCTCCTTCCTCTCACCCTTCATCGACGGGGAGGCTGGAGTCAGCTTCGTACTTGCTTCCTGCCGAATCACCGCTGCTGTACTTCTTCACTCTCTCAGCATGCTGCGGTCGCTCCGACGACGCCTGCATCTGCTCGCTCTCCGGCAAGGTCAGGCAGATGATGTCCAAGGTCACGCGAAAGTCATTCAGGTCTATCTCCTTTGTGTCGCCGAAACACTCTCTCAGTTGACCTGCGGGGAGGGGCAGGAAGGTCGGCATAAGGTCAGACGCATGAATGTCTGAGATCGCGTACACATTATTATATATTATATGACTCTATTCGCACGTATTATATATTATATGACTAGCTGGAACCCGCGCTAAGCGCGGGCTTAGTGACTGTGATGCATGTGGTACCAAATGTTCAATACCCAGAGAGATAAGAGAAGAGATTGACTTTGACATTGACATTTAACTTTATTATTACATGCTTATTTCTACTTACATTATTGTGCTCACAAAAATCATAAAAATCATTATTGGGCTTACATGCAGCACAACGTTGACAGACGGCGAAATATTACAGCACAACGTTGACAGACGGCGAAATATTACAGCACAACGTTGACAGACGGCGAAATATTACAGCACAACGTTCACAGACGGCGAAATATTAGCAAGGCAAAGATATAGCACCCCCTATTTTCAAGCAAATAAATAAAAAATAAATTTTTGAGAGAGAGAGAGAGAGAGAGAAAGAAAAGACGATAGGAGAGGAGGGGGGGGGAAGAGAGATAAGAGGAAGAGAGAGAACAGAGGGAGCGGCGAGAGAGAGATAGGAAGAGGACGGAGGGAGAAGAGAGAGAGCGGAGGGAGAGGAGGAGAGAGAGAGACAAAAGAGTGAAGAGGGAGAGAACGAGACGGAGAGAGAGAGAGAGAGAGAGAGAGAAGGAGAGAGAAGACGTGAAGAGAGGGAGAGGACGACGAAGAGAAGCAGAGACGAGAGAGGGGGGGTGGGGGGAGGGAAAGCGGCGAGCAGAGAAAGGAGTATGAGAGAGCAGGTAGTGAGTTGAGAGGAGAGAGCGCAAAGGGGAGAGGGAGAGAAAAAGACAGAGAGTGGGTGGGGA